>NC_062214.1:147260297-147563328 GCF_902686445.1 Sciurus carolinensis
TATTAAAATTGAAGGTAAAGGCTGTACAATTTCTAAAAAAATAAGTAAATAAAATATTAAAGTAAATATTTAAAATGAACTGATGATCCCACTGGAAAGTATTTTTAGGGTCCAAAATTGGACTGCAAGTACAAAAGAGAGTAGGAATGTTAAGCAGACTTTGCAGCTGCTCTGTAGGGAGGATGAGTTGCAATGGGGTTTCTTAATCTTCACCACTATGACACCTAGATTTTAACACCCAGTGAGAGGAAATGAGACCTTGGCTCCATTAAGGTAAGTAAGAATCAGATCTTCTTAGTAGGACTGTGAGGATACTACAAACTTGGTAAAAATGTTGGACTAAATAAAATTGTGTTTGTTGGTACAGATAAAAAAAAACAAAATGAAAAACCCACAGTTTAAAATTAAGGTATACAAGAATCAGTACTTCACTATAATAAAGTGAAGATGCAGTAAAGTAAATTTAGATCCCTAAAGATATAGGAAATAAATGTGTTTTAAGTTATTAAAGATGTCAATTGAAAAAGATACTGTGATAAAATTATAAGCATTTTTCAAACAAAATATCTTCTAGAAATAGTTACTAAATATAGTAAAACCACAATCAATGAATTAAATAGCAAAATAATTACAAGTGAAGTTAAAAAAGTATATATGAATGGGAATATAAATCTGGAAGCTTCCTGTAAGCAGTTCTACATACATAGCACACAGGTAAGTACTTTATAGTAGAGTCATTAACCTGAGGCTTGAATGGGTTACTGCTACCCCTTTAAATGTGAGTTCACCAGATGAACAATGGGGAATAAAACCATTTAGGAAAAAATAATGGCATGGGCCAAATAAAATTGTAAGAAACAAAGAAAGAAAAAGTTAAAATAAAAAGTAAGAAACATGAAGGATAGGAAGGAAATCCATCAAATATCTGATAGGAATTCTAGAAGTAGAAAACAGATACTTCGGGAAACATCATTCAATAATATTGTCAGGTTAGGTCTTATTTAAGAAAAGGAAGAGGGAAAAAATAAACAGTTGCCTGGGAAAGCAGAGGTGTAGTCAGAGAGAACAATCAACACAAAAGCCTTACAGCAGGAGCCTAATGAGGAGACTCCCATAGTCAGAGCAAAATCCACAGAGAAGAATTAAACAAAACGGGGGCCATTGCAGAATTCTGAAAAGTAGAGACATGGTCTTATTTGTGTGTTTAAAATATTACACTGGTCACCGTATTGATGGTGGACCAAAAAGGAAGTAATAGATGCAGGTAGACAAACTAATAAAGATGGCACCAATCAAGCCTAGTGATGTTCATGACATGGGCAAGAGTGAAGTCCTTTAACAAAATGTCTATGGTCAGTACATATAGTTTGAATAAAGAAATGAATGAATTTGTTACAAACATAAATGAATTATTTACAGATATAAATTTGTAAAGAATAAATTCCTCATAATATTCTTCAACCTTCCAGAGCATTGAACCTTACACCTAATGTATCAAAGGCACACATTTAATAATTAAAGAAATAATTGCCTGGCATATGACCATTGACAAAATGACTTCATATCCATGATTTCATGTGATGCGCCTAAAATTCTTTTGGAAATATCAGGCAAACATTATTTTTATCCTTAGCTTACAGAAGAGGTACTGAGATTGAGAGAGGAAAGTTAATTTTTCATAATTCATGTTATTAGGAAAATATCATGAAATAGATCCTAAACCAGATTTCTGGTTTTCAGAACTTGATTTTCTGCCTCATTTCCACAGCTCTGATTAATTTGAGCTATATATGATCCTGGTAGGTTAATGACAGCAACCATAAAGTTCCAACATGGCTGAGTGTCAGAGCTGAGTATCAGAAACAGTCTTGCCCACAAAATTTAATCAGTCTCAGATACTATTATAGTGAGTGTGTCCTTACCTCCCAACACTACACACACACACACTGTGCCCTGAAGCCCTATATAACAAGGGAAGCTGTGGCCAAGTATAGGTTAACTGTTAAATATGAGGTTTTATTTTGTGCAACTTTGCTGTCTTTCTCAATGACATGTATGTAGGCAAACACTTATTGTCACATTGTAGCTGAGGGCAGATGTGTTTTGGGTTCTGCATCATTAAATATTATTGCCTATGTTAGGACCTTCCTTTAAATCGACCAATTCCCACTTCAAATTATAAAATGTTCAATGAAAATTCATTTAAATTTGTTTGGGTATTAAAAATTTGGCTCTGCTGAATACAGCAGTATTTGTAGAGGCCAATCTGAGTGTAGCTTATGAAATTTAATCACTGAGATTCTATATTTCCTGTGAAGTTAAACGTAAAAGGTATGACCCAGTTTCTCTGTGGATCCATTTATATACCATCATGCTAATTGGTTCTCTGAATGTAAATTTATCTTGGTTTGTTTGAATTAAACCTCTCTTTAGGTTTGTCTATATTAGCTTTGAGTGAAAAGCCTAGAGAAAAGTCTTTCTTAAAAGTAAACTACTTTTTTCAAATAACATTTATCCTAACATGAATTTTTTTCCCCACTACCAAGGGAAGTCAACAGGAGAATTAAAATTGCACCATGATGTGACAGCTACCAGGCTCATATTTATTTTAAAAGACAAACTCAGGATTATGGATGCATAGGCAATGTTTACCTGCCTTTGACATTCAAGTCAGTTATAAATATTACTACATTTAAAAAATATCACTAAATATTACTATATGAAATTATATTAAAATTTGTATTCATTTAGTAGCCCATGATGCAGTCACTTCTAGCTACTCACTAAAATAACTCTAATGGAAAGAAAGATGAACTTTCCCACACTGAAAGCTTAAGATACCCAGTAAAACTTGTGCAAATAAACACTCAGAATAGGGCTTTGCACACTCAGTTCCCTATGTTTATATTTCTCCTCAATCCTATTTACCTACTTAGTCTCTACTCTTCCTTAAAACTCCAGAATAAAAGACTTCTTCCACTGCCAGTGTGTGGTGGGAATGCCTGTAATCCCAGAAAACTCCAAAGGCTGAAGCAGGAGGATTGCAAGTTTGAGGACAGCTTCAGCAATTTAGTGAGACCCTAAGCCACTTGGTGACACTCTATCTCAAAACAACAAAACCACCTTACAAAGAGCTTGGGATGTTGCCCAGTGGTGAAGCACCCTGCGTTTAATCCCTAGAATTGCCTCCCCCTCAAAAAAGGAGACTTCCCCCACCAGCCACCATATCCTCAATCTATGTACTTATGGTACAGTAACTCAAAGACTATCTTCTTAATTTAATATTCATTAGTATGATAACTTGGTTAATAACTATTGGTATTATAGATTTAGCAATGTAAGAAACTGCCTTTTTTATTATTATATTCCCAGCTCAAAGAGTAGTGTATGGAATAAACAAGTTCTCAATGAATTATTGACAAAGGAATGACTTAGTGAATTGGCATATGGTAGGCATTCAATCAGTGGTGGCTATCATAATATTTTTTCTTCTGTATCTTAATATGATACTAAGTTGTGATTTCCTCAACTTTATGTGGGCTTGTTTTTCCTGTGATCATGGCATCCTTATGCATTCACCATGTAGACTACCTGCCAATGGATCTAGTAGAAACAGTGAAAACCAATTCTGGTTGAACTTGGAGTAGTGCAAATGTCTCATAAATTCAGTAAAGGCTTAAAAGAAATGAATAGACAAATTTCAAAACAACAAACAATTGAAGAAATTCCTATAGGAACTCATGCTTAGTTTCAAAGAATAGCTCCTTTCAATGAGATACTTAGGAGTCTACATCAAGTGGTACCTCATACAAATCTAGCAATTATAATTTTACTGTGCTATTTCTGCATTTTTAAATTTGGTCTTTGAACTGCTTTCTTTCACTCCAAACTTCTACTTCCAATATTGCCTTTTTATAAGCCTTCAGAGTTTATAATATTTGAAATGAAGAAATAAAATGGGTTGTCATATTTGGGTTTATTACTAGAAGTTAAATCCTCTCCGTAGCTAGTCACTCAAACATAGATCTTTAGGAATAAAGCATTCTGGAAATTGTGTGTTTTCATATATTCAGTTGAAAATATCAGAAAACTAGGCGGGGGTATAGAGTAAATTACTTCCAAAATCAGTAGAAAAGAACAGAATGAATAACAAAGAGCAAGTATTAGACTAAAGACTAGCTAGCATCAAAAAGGATAGCTAAATGGGATGAAGGCTAACTATATATTCTGCTTATGGGTTAAACATAAAAATAAATAAGACTTAAGAATGAGTTAAGGAGAGAAGAGCAAGAAGAAGACATACAAATTTATGTGTATGGGTGTGCGTGTACTCCTGCACGTGTAGCACTACTGAACTAGGAAGAGGTAAAATCATTATGGGAAAAAACAAAAAAGGAAATAGCTCCAAAATCTTTCTTATGAACAGTATTTAAGGAAATTTTGTAGGATCCATGTTATTACCTGCCATATACAACAATACATTCCATCTGTGAAATAGGAGAAAGCCATGAGGAAAGACAACACAGAAATAAGATGCTATGAGATTCAAGTTAGAAATGGATGACCCAAAGAAGAGTTGGATAAAAAGTTAAAAGTGTAGCATCAAAATTAAAACCTGTAATGATAACCCTAAGGAAAATATTGTCACTAAGAAAAAGAGGTGCAGAGATCAAACTTGAGAAATACTCTTAACGTGTGGTAGAAAAGGGAATAGAAAGCAGTGACAAAGAAAGTGGTCAATATGGAAGAAAAAGCTTTGAGCTATTGTTGAACATAACTATGTACTTGAGAAGAACAATAAAATTGAACAGAAGAAATAATACCCATTAATGTAGAAAACAGTCATGAGCTAAAAAAGATCTGACCATTGAGGTTGAAAAGTTTACATTCCTTTGGGCAAAAATCAATAAAAGGAAGCCACAAATTAGGTTTCTTTAACAAATATTTGGATTATAACAGTAGAGAGTAAAAATCTATTGACTTCATATTGAAAAAAATTAGTAAGAGAAAAGTTAAATTGATCTTAGACATTCCCTCTTCAAAACTAATTGCCAGAATATAATAAAACATGCACATATGTCCTAAATATTTAACCCAGCTAATTTGTCTCTCGTGGTATGACAACAGGCATTCTCAGACAAGCAAGAACACGGAAAATGTGCTTGCTCTTTAGAAATTATTTGAAGATGTACTCAAACTGAATGAGAGTTAACTCTTTTAAGCAAAATAATGGAAATTGCAGTGGTCTGATTATTTGTGTCTCACCCCAAATCATGAGTTTAAATCTTAACCCTCATGTGGTATAAGGTCACGAGGGCAGAACCCTCATGAAGGGAAGCCTGGTGCCTTTTACCAAGTGAGGACACAACAAGATGGCACCATCCATGAACTAGGAAATGAGTCTTCGCCAGACCCAAAAGCTGCTGGTGACTTGATCCAGAATTGTGAGAAATATACTTCTGTTGTTTGCAAACCACTCATTTTATAGTATTTTGTTAGAGAAGCTTGGATGGATTAAGATAGGAACTCTGGTATAGAGTTTCTTCTAGTTTCTTATCATTTGACAAGGACTCCAAAGATGATGTTTGGGAAAATATTGGTTATTTAAAAGCAAAATATCTTCCTTTGAAAACCATAAAAAAATTGCTTTAAAATTAACGTCAAAATCAGTAAGGAAATCATTAAATTGAAGCTAGAATAGGCAAGAATCTGATCATTTATGGCCTTATAGGATGATGTAAAGAATTTGGTTCACTGAATAAAATGGAAAAATAATAACGTGGAAAAGTGAAGAAACATAAGGCACCAAGAGCATGAAATTGTTGATAAAAGAATAAAATTCACAGAAATGCAGATACTTTTTAAACTCATAGATTAAACCTCTTTGAGTTAAATAACAAGTTTTAATTTCGTAGATCATTGTAGATTAAACTTTATAAATAGGAAAAAGTGTATTAGGTAAGTGTAAAAGCACAAATACAAAAGAACCCAGGAATTCAATAATAAAGAAAATATAATTCAAGACAGCAAAGGCAAATGACAAAATATTCCATATATATTTGTACAGATAATGAAGAATAATCATTACTCCTTTGTCCTGAATAATCAAGCATCAAAAATATAATGTGGTATATATATAATAAGAAAATATGGTGTATATATACACAATAGAGTTTTTTCTCAGCCATAAAAATGAATGAAATTATGGCATTTGCAGGTACATGATGGAAATGGAAAGCATCATGCCAAGTGAAATCAGACTCAGAAAATCAAGGGTTGAATGTTTTTTCTCATATGCAGGAGCTAGAGCAAAATGAGGGTGAAAAGTGGGGGAAGACTTTGACATCATTAAGATGGAGGAGAAAGACCCATGGAGTAGCAGGAAGAGGGATAGGAAAGGGGAGGAAATGCAGAATGAATTTAACAAAATCAAGCTATTTGCATGCATAAATATATCTTGGTGAATTCTGCCTTTTTATAAATGTAGAAACACCAATCATAAGTGAGTGAAAGGAAAACCAGTATAACAGAAGAAGGGGAATAGGAGGAGAAATGAGTGGAGGGAAAGGGGCAGGGAGAGACTAGGAACTGAAATAGAATGAACTAAATTCCATGCATGCATGCTTTTGTCAGAAAGAATCCAACTATTATGTATAACTATAATGCACTGATAAAAAAATATAAATTATCATCAAATTAGTAAATATTATTTTTGGGTGACTTTTTAAATTTAAAATGGATAAAAATAAATGTGACAGTTTTAGAGTTTGAATAATGTAATTAATACAATTGAATAAGTAGATTAATATCAAAATCCATAAGAACTATCAGAGAATGGACTTTTTGTATCTTTATAATTGACATCAAAGTATGGAATCTGAATTTAGTTCCAAGTGCAATAGAAAAGAGAGAAAGATTTTAAATGGAGATTTGAAATAGTCTCATTTTTTCTAGTTGCTGCATCTTAATGAAGTCAAGAGGACAAGGAATAATTCAGTGAGAGTTGGAGATGATTTGGATTTATCTGTTGGCAATGACACTGTTTAAAAGTGGTCTAATTCTTAATATATCTGAAGGTAATGACTATCGAATGGGTGTGGAATACAAAAAGAGAAATAAAGATGGCTGAATATTTTGACTATACCAACTCACTGAATGGTATTATTTAATGAGATACCAATGGTATTGTTGTTTCATAAGATACTGAATATTCAAGAAGGCATAAGTCTTACTACAGGAGGAAGAAAACAGAATAAAGGGTTCAATTTTGGGTATAATAAATTTGAAGTACTTTTTAGATCTCTAAGGACCTATGTTAAGTAGAAAATTTAATATACAAATGGAGCCAGGGAAAAGGTTTGGGCTAATGAATTTATTTGGGAAGATTATATAGAAAGCAGTTAAAGCTACAAGAATGATGAGCTGAGCAAGAAAGTGACTGTCATGAGAGGAGAAAAGTAGCTGGAGAAGAAAGTCTTAGCAAACTCCAACATTAAGGTACTTCTTGAATTCTTTTTTAAGTGATACATTATGCTGATATATAATAGTGGGATTATTTATGTCACATTTGTACATGCATAGCATAATTTGATCCTCTTATTCTTCAATACCTTCCCTTTTCCTCTTCTCCTCCCTCTCCCAATCCATTTCTCTACTTTACTGATCTTATTATGATTATTATTATCATTAGTGGTGGTTAGTAGTAGTAGTTGTAGTAGGAAGAGAAGGAGGTTAAAATTAAATATAAAGGCAGGATTCATTGTGGTATATTTGTACATAGATATAGCATAATTTCATAGATTTAATTCCCTAGTACTTTCCCATTCCCTTTCCTTCTCCCTTCCTCTTCATCCCCTATCTCTATTCTGTTGATCTCTTCTATTTTCACAAGATCTCCTATTTATTCCTTTCTCTCACTAGATTCCACACATGACAGAAAACATTCTAATCTTTCTTAGTTCAGATTATTTCACTTAGCATGATATTCTTTAGTCCCATTCATTTAGCAGAAAATGACATATTTGGTGATTTTAGTTCTTTTGGATAAATAGAAGTGGAATAGCTGGGTCAAATGATGATTCCATTTCTAGTCTTTTGAGGAATCTCCATATTGCTTTCCAAAGTGGTTGTACTAATTTACAGTTCCACCAACAATGTATGAGTGTGCATTTTATTCCACATCCTCACCAGTAATTACTGCTATTTGTATTCTTAATGATTGCCATTCTAACAGCAGTGGGATAAAATCTCAGTATAGTTTTTAATTAGCTTTTTCCTGATTGCTAAGAATCTAACTTTAAGTCTGGGAAAAGGTTGGGGTCTCTAGCAATGAATGTTTAAAAGGAGTCACTAATAAGACAAAGATCAAATTAGGAGAATGTTTTCTGTCATCAAGCTAATTTTTAAGATATTTTAAGCAAGAGGAAGTATAACTATATAATGTTGAGAAGATAAAGATTAAGAACCATTATGTTTATAAATATCAGTGTCATTAATAATCTATATATACATGTTTATTGTTATAGAAATATAATTTTAATTGAGACAAATATATTAAAAATGAAGAGGAGAATAAATGGTGACATTGAGTAGAGATAACGCTTTTGAGTGTGCTAGATAATGAGTTGACTTTGGAGGCATGGGCAGTATTTTCTTAAATTGAGAGGTATTCTAGCAAGTTTTTAATATAATGGGGATGACCGAAGGAGGAGAAAATAATCCTGATGATGTAGAGGAGGAGGAGCTATTAGCAAGGAAGTGGGTTCAGGTAAAAGAGGTGATATCCAGTGTACAAATAGGGAGATCTTACAGAATTACCAATTGTCTGTCTATTGTAAAAGAAGAGAATGCAGAATAATGTGGGAACGCATGAGGGTAGATCTGATAGTGGAAAAAGGCAGATGTTTTCTTTGGATAACTTGTTTTTTTCTCATGAAATTTTATGAGGAAATTGTAGTTAGAAAGTTTATGAATGTTATTGAAGTCATCACACTTAGAGTAAGAATGTAAGTGAAATAGAGAAATCCAGTTAATCCCAAGGGCCCTCTAGAGAGCTGAAAACTTGTATTTAAAGTGATACGTAGCAGCTTGGTTACTTGTTATTTCTCATTTAACGAACTGTGTGTAGACACAAACTAGATTAAAAAAACTATGTTCAAGATTAGAGGATGAAGTTTTGCTAACTCTGGGTAATCTGCATAATGTTCCCCCCTGAATGTCCACATCCTGTGGAATCTGTGAATGTTACCTTATATTACAAAAGATATATTTCAGGTATAATAAAGGATTTCAAGATGGGGAGTTTATCCTGGATTTAATCACAGGATTCCTTATGAGAAAGGTAGGAGATCAGAGTGGGGAAAAGGGAAGAAGAAGTTAATGTGATGTAGCTATGAGGTAAAGAATGATGGAGGGTAGGCTGTAGAAGCTGGAAGAGGCAAGGAATAGATGATCTCCTGGAAATTCCACATGAAACCAGATCTGTTCACACCTTGATTTTAGACCTGTGCTAGACTGCTGTAAGACTTCTAAGTAACAGAACCTTAGGAGGGGAAGTATATGTTATTTTTTTTTTTGATATTTTTTAGATATTGATAGACCTTTATTCTATTCATTTATTTTTATGTGGTACTGAGAATCAAACCCAGGGCCTCACACATGCTAGGCAAGGCTCTGCCACTGAGCCACAACGCCAGCCCAAGTATACATTATTTTAAACCAGCTTCTTGCAATATGTTTTAGGAACATTGGAAACTAAAACACAGGTGGTCCTAGTGAAGGGAAGAGTGTGACAAAAAGAGGTCTGTGAAGCAGAATCATTATATGATAGACCATGCACGTTGATAGTCTATGCAACTCAATCTTGATAAGGAGGGAAGTAAAAACAAGAAGAAACTGAGGAGTGATAGTGGTTCAGTCAGTTCTTTTACTGCTCTGACCAAAAAGACCTGACAAGAACAATTTTAATAAGAAAAGTTTATTTGGGGGCTCATGGTTTCAGAGGTCTCAGTCAATAGAGGGCCAGCTCCTTTCCTCAGGGCCTGACATGAGGCAGAAGAACATCATGGTGGAAGAGGGTGGCAGAGGAAAGTAGCTTGGGACATGGCACCAGGAAGGGGAGAGAGAGAGTGAGTTCTCACAATGACAAAATATAAACCCCAAAAGCACTTCACCAATGGCCCAACAGCCACATGCTTTCAGTTACTACTCAGTTAATCCCTATCAGGGGATTAATTAAGTAATTGAGTTAAGACTCTTTCAGCACAGAAAGAAAAATATAAACATTTTATTCATTGAACGATAATTAAAAAGGGAAGAATATATCACATAGAGAATAGAAACATTAATGTAATATATATAATAATGCAAAACAATATGATATATTTGAAAGCAATTACATTAGTCATATCAATGCAGTTGAGTGAGGCTAACTCATTGACAGGGCTCTAAAATAAATATAAAGTCTTGTTCAGGCTACACCAAAAATTGAAGTGATTTGGAAGGGCTAAAAATAAGAATGAACAAAGATGGGGAGCCTTAACAAAGGGGTCATAATGCTAATGTCAAAATAGAATTAAAGGTCAAATAAAAGATAATTTCTAATGTTAATAGTTATCATTCACAATGAAGATATAATGACTATGGCAATCCCTGGCTAAATAATAAATTCATTTCCTGTGCAAAAGAGAAACTACTGGTTTTGCAAAGACAAATGTGTAGAAGCACACTAAACATGAAATGATTTTGCATTCTACTTTTAGTACAAAACAGATGATATTGAGAGAATCCTAATTTTTTTTTCACAATTTGGAATCATACAAGATCTTATTAGTATATCAATCAGAAAATGTATGTCATTACATTTTCTGATTGATATATGAAATTAAGTTGTTTCTGGCTATGTATATATAGGTTTGTGCAACTTTAAATAGTTCTGATTTCTCTGATCCTTGTGACAGTGTAGGGAATCTTAATCATTGTTATTATTTAGATAAGAGGTGTCCTCCCAAAGCTCATGTGCCAGATAATGCCAGATATTTCAGAGGTAAATGATTATATTACAAGAGGTTTAACCTATTAGGTAATTAATCCAGGGATTAACTGGGTGGTAACTATAGGTAGGCAGGGTGTGACTGAAGGAAGTAGGTCACTGGGGAGCATGCTTTTGGGTTTTATATTTTGTCCCTGGTGAGCAGAACTCTTTTTACTTCCTGGTTGCCTTGTTCTGAGCTCCTTTGCTCTGACATGCCCTTCCACCATAATATTTTGCCTTGTCTGGGGCCCAGAGCTGTGGAGTTGGTGGACCATGGACTGAACTCTGATACCTGAGTCAAAATAAACTTTTCCTTTAAATTGTTCTTGTCAGGTCTGTTGGTCACAGTGATACCAAATTGATTAAAACAACATAATGATAATGGATCTACACATTGACTCTTGTCCCAAATAATTAAATTAAATTTGGAGGGAGATCTACTAACTAATCCTAGTTGTCAGATAACATAAAAATCTTTCACAGGAAAATCTAAGGTAAATACATCAATTGGTTTAAAAAAAAAAAAGAGTGGTCAGTTTAGATTCACATTGCATTTCAAGATATTGACACTCACACATATTTAATAGCTCCTTGGACTCCTCCATCTGTGCAACCTTGAGTCATGCTGTGCACTGATCCAAAATGACATTTCAAAGTCTTTTGCTCCATCAGTACTCTTCTTTCTATCATGTCTAATGCTTACAAGAAATACTGTCAGACATTCTGAGAACTATCTATCTCCAGGCAGTCGGATGAATGCAAAATCAGATAATTTAAATTGAGTACATGTTCAACAAAAGATAATCCATTCTGGGAGTGGGAGGAAGAAAAGGTCATTCCTGTTCTAATAACAACCATAGCATCAAATCTTACATTTTCCTATATAAAATATTATACATTTATGAAAACTCTTTTATACATTCATAGAACTAGCAGTGATTTTAAATGAATATTTTAAGGCAACAGTACAATGACAGAAACATCTAAAACATAAAATTTGGACCAGAGACCTTTTAATTTATCTTTAGGGGATTTCTCATGAGTATTTACAGAAAAGATATCAGGGTATATGAAAAGGTTATGTTATAAATAAAACTGGAATTGTATATTAATATCTACAAAGTCAATATTGTTATTCTCTCTACATAATTCCACTCGTGGCTTTTCTTTCAGCAATGAAGGAGATTACCAGTTATCTCTCTTAAATAAGCTATATGTGT
The DNA here is from genome assembly GCF_902686445.1 of Sciurus carolinensis. Classification (NCBI taxonomy): domain Eukaryota; kingdom Metazoa; phylum Chordata; class Mammalia; order Rodentia; family Sciuridae; genus Sciurus; species Sciurus carolinensis. Next base: position 147,272,550 of record NC_062214.1, read on the forward strand.
TTATGTTATTTAGTATCCTCTTTCTTTCTTTCCAGCTTTGGCCAGTTTTTTTTTCCCCCCTTTTTTCAATGTTTTTATTTCTCCTTGTAGGGCAGGAACTTTGTATAATCTTTTAAAAAATTGTTATTTTTTATTTGTTCTAATTAGTTATATATGACAGCAGATTGCATTTTGACTCAGTATATACAAATGGAACACAACTTTCATTTGTCTGGTTGTACACAATGCAGTCACACGTTTCGTGAAATCATACATGTACATAAGGTAATGATGTCCATCTCATTCCATCATCTTTCCTACCTCTGTTTTCCCTCTCTTCTCCACACTCCCTTCTGTACAATCCAAAGTTCCTCCATTCTTCCCTTGCCCCCACCCCATTATAGATAAGTATCCACACATCAGAGAAAACATTTGGCCTTTAGGTTTTTGGTATTGGCTTATTTTGCTTAGCATCATATTCTCCAACTCCATCCATTTACCTGAAAATGCCATAATTTCATTCTTCTTTAAAGCTGAATAATATTCCACTGTGATTGATATATATTAATCACAGTTTCTTTCCATTCATCTATTGAAGGACATCTAGGTTGCTGCAGTGAAGAAGAAGCAGCAACAAACTCTCTCTTCAGCAGACAAAAAGAGCAGAGACTGCTCTGCCCTAGGGTAGGCTTTTTTTTTTTTTTTTTTTTTTTGCTGGCTCATTTAGATATTAGCTTTTGTGATTCTGTGACCATGATTGCTATTTTTTCATACTACTGAAAATACCATTATGAAAACCCAATAAACATTAATTATTGCCTATTTTATTTAATAAATACATTTTAAAAGCTCTATGCTAGATGTTATATAAAAATTAATAACCTATTAGAGATGTCGGGGAAAAGTGTAAATAAATAAGTTGCATGATCTAAAATAGATATTCCACCAGAGATACAGCAGATTGTGGTGCTTGAACTATTGTGGGTAGTGAGAGATGAAAGAAACTAGTTAAAGTTTTTGTGAAGAGTAGACTTACAAAGAAAAATGAGTCAAATTTGAGAAAAAAAAAAAAGTGGCATGCTACTAAGAGAAAGTTGAGTTTCACCAAAGAAGATATATAAAGGTGTTAAGTGATGTAACACATAGATGATTATAAATATCAAATAAGTACATTAAACACTCTTAACATCATTAGTTATTACTGAATTATAAACTAAAATTACAGTGAAATACTGGCACATATCTATGGAGTGGCAAATTTAAAGGAATTCGAATGATTAAACAATATACCAGCAAAAACACAAAGCAAGTGGTACTCACACATTGCTGGTGGGATATGAAATTATATGGCCACTGTTGAAACAGTTTGCAATTTGACAGTTTCTTGAAAAGTAAACATTAATAGTGTAATCCAGCAATTCTAATCCTAAGTATTTTCCCAAGTGCAATGTTAACCTATATTCACACCAAAGCCTGTATATGAATCTTTATAGCAGTTTTATTTGCAGTCTCCCCAAATGGAAACAACCCAAAGTCCCTCAAGTAGGAAGACAGATAAAGTGTGGTGCATTCATACAATCCATTCAGTAGTAAAAAGGAGTGAACTACTAATATATACAATGACACTAGTGAATCTCAAATGTATTATGCTAATTAAAGGAAACCAGACTAAAATGGTGATTCACATGGTATATAATTCCACTTATATTCTGGGAAAAGCAAAACTATAAATGGAGCAATACATCAAGGTGGTCTGGAGTTATGAATGGCTAAAGGTTTCACTTCAATGGGGTAACAGAAGGGAACTTTTTTAAGAATGAAACTTTTCTATATCGTGATTGCAGAAGTGGTTACATGAAAATGCATTTTCTACAACTCAAAGGACTATACAATAAATAAATTTTATTGTATGCTCATTAAAAATAATATAAAAATAAAAATAAGAAACCTAAGTCTTAGAGTCTTACAGTTGGGGCTTCCACGCCATACACTTTTGGCTCTTTCTGGAATTTAGGAATCATGCATTAACCCATCCTGTCTTAAGAACCCTCCTAATGTCAAAATCATGAAATGTTTAGACCATATTACTTATAATTTCTAAGGTATGACTTAATAGAAGAGGAAGTCATTAAAATGTGTTTATGAAATTTCAGTGAACACTTTGAAATTACACACTTTTGTGTATTATAATTCAATAGAAAGTATTAAAATTTTCTAAAAATCAGAATTCAGGAGGGTTTATTCTCTGGGTGGAAGAGAAGATGACTGGCTTTGGATAATTGGAATATCAGGGTCTGACAACTCATCTTCGTATATATATCTAGCAGGCAGTAGAGAATGAGGGAGTTTGAGATCAATAATACAATGAGTGATGTTAATTTTGGAGTTTCAGTTATCAAGACAAAAGTGTAGATGAAATTGCTGAGATAGAGCCTACAGAATAGGGTTTCTTAAATCAAAGTACATGTTATTAATCTGTGGTTCATGAAATCTTGTTGATCTAAAGGATTTTTTCAGGGGGTTGGAGTTGTGGCTCAGTGGTAGAGTGCATACCTAGCATGTGTGAGACACTGGATTCAATTCTCAGCACCACATAAAAATAAACAACAACAACAAAATAAATAAATAAATGTTCATCAGCATCTAAAAAAATATTAAAAGAATGTGTTTCAGGTGTTCCTGAATTCCTTAAAATAGGCAAAGTTTTGTGTGTATTTGAGTTATACATTTTTCTGGGTTTCTACCCACAAAACTTTTGTAGAGGAAGAGCAGAGAATATAACACAGAGCTAGGAGAACCTATACATTTGAGGTCACTGGCAAAGGGATTGGGAAGAGGAGGGAGGGATGGAGAGGAAGCATGCACACATGGATTAGCACAGTAAGGGACGTAGGGAGAAGATATGCGATATCAAGAACTCTGTCAGGGAAGAGTCAAATTTCAGGAGAAAAAGTGAATAATTTCAATCAATAGTTGTGGTACTCATTTTCTTAGTTGATGCTTTCACAATTGGCAATTAAACCTTCATTTTGCACCAGTTAGAGGATAGATACAGGAGAGTTAATCTGGAGGAAAAAAATACATTTTGTATGTAGTTAAGGGGATAATGAGAAAACTGGTAATCTGAGTAGTCTATGAGAAATTTACCAATTAAAAGCAAGTAAGAAAGAGCAAGCCACACTGTCAAAAATGTTAGGGTTTAAGAAATATTTTTCAAATAGGGAGAACATGATGTAATGATGTAATGGATAAATCAAAAAGTGTGAAAGTAATTACTGGAGAAGGAGGAAATCACAGATTTTGCTAAAAACAAGGAACATTTCTTTATAGACAGCAGCGGAGAGCTGGGGATATTTGAGGGTGAAGAGCAAGGCCTTTTAGTATTTTCATTTGGGATGGTTTTGATTTCTTTAGTAAATAAGAGGCAGTAATCTATTGAGTGACAAGAAAAGTCATGAGTTTATAGTCATGAGTTTATAGGAGAGCAAGAAGTGTTAGAACAGTTGCTCTGTAAGTAAAATAGGGATTTAAAAATGAGGAATTATAGGCTATATAAATTACATGATATTTTATAACATTTGTGTGTGTGTGTGTGTGTGTGTGTGAATATATATATAGATATATATATATATAGATAGATATATATAGATATATCATAATGTATGTCACACAAGAAAAAGAATTTATTTTGTTCTGTCCGGTAGCTTTAGTACTTGTAATAGCACCTGACACAACATAGTATTCAGTAAATAGTTTTTAGACATAGGAATAAATTGTTGAATGAATCAGAAGTTTTATGACAATATCTCAAACAACCAAGAAATGGAAAAAATGAACTATGCACAAGGCCAGGTTCATGGGCATGTGATTTGTATAGTTGCAAAGCACCCAGCTCCAAGAAGAGCCCATGCTTGATTTAATGTTCTGCTGCCACTATCTTGTAATTCCTAATAATTTTTTATGAGGCCCATATTATTTTGTTACACCGGGCCCTGCATATTATAGCTAGTCCTGAACACAGTTTTGTTTGACTAGTTTTAAAGGACAGCAAAAATGAAAATAGTGGAAATACAAGGGGTGAGGAATTTGAGGGAAGAAATTAGGGTTGCCAAATTTGGCAAATAAGAATAAAGGGCGAGAGATCCAAGATGGTGGACTAGAGGGAGACTGCATTCCTTGTTGCTCTGTAACTCCAGTTTCAAGCAGAGGATATCTGTTTCTTGGTGAGGCAGTTTTTGCTGCTTATCGATCCCCTGATGTTTACCCCGTTTGTCTGCTGTGATCACCTGCAGTCTGCCAGCATGTCGACGCCTTTTTTGAGTGCAGATTGCTCACTGTCATGTGCCTATCATCCACCATTTGCTTGCCTCTGGCCTGTCCATCGCCTGCCTTACACCTATCAAACACCGAATGACCGAGGTTCACCTCCCGATTGTCCAACAACCGCCAGCAAACAGATCGCCAGCCAGGAGTGGAGCACCAGCTGCCTACTGTTGCCTGGAAGTTCACTGTTACAGTACCTGCAGGTTTGATTATACATGGCTGCCGCCATTTTGAGACAACAGCCAGCCCTGTAGGACCCCGGGCCAGACTGACTGAGCCCCGTCTCCAGGATCCCTCAGGCCAACTGATCACTCCCTGCCTTTGGGGCCCTCACATTTACTGACTGATCCCTGCCGCCAGGACCCCCAGACCAACTGACTGTGCCCCATCACCAGGACTCCAGACTGACTGATTGCACCCGGCCTCCAGGCTCCCACAACTATACCAAACACACCCGACCTCCAGGATCCCTGCCTGACCGAATGCACCCCGCCTCCAGGACAACCAGCTGACCATATCCACACCCCAAGTGGCAGCTCCCCATTTGCCAACACATTTGGAAGCCAGAGCGGCCATCTTGGATAATCCTGGAAGCCAGAACTCCGATCTTTAGGTGGGGCAAATCCCATCCTGAGACGCCTGCTGGAGGCTTGAAGCTCATTGTCAGGTACCTCTCATGCATCAGGCTACTGAAGACTGAAAGGATTGAATACTATATGACTGTTATACTATAGATTTTCTTTTTTCTCCTTATTGAACAATTTTAAGTTTTTATTTCTTTACTTTTCTTGCGTTCTTTTCCTTTTGTTTACCTGTTCCTACAGAGTCTTTTCTCCCTTTTTTGCATGCTAACATCCAATTTCTTTTGATTACACTCTCACCCTTTCTATTATCTAGAACATCTGTATATTCTTTTCTTATCCCATTAACAGTCACATTCTACATCCCTCTGCATCCTCTTTGTCCTCCATTAGAAACTGCAGACCTTATTGCAAATCTGTTTGTTTTACTGAAGATAAAATTTGAACTCATTCTGTTTATTATGACAATTTTGTTATTGTCCACATAGGGGCTATTTGTTCTAGGATTGCATAGTGTCTGAATTGGGCACTGCTAATATTGATCTCCCCTTAAAGAAAAGGTTTTGGAAACCTCTAGGGCCACTATAAGCCTATAGGGAGAAATCTGCAATACCCCAGATCTGCACTGCTAGAGGGGAAGATACATGAACAACATGAAAAAACAAGAGAAGAAAATGATCTGAACAAATCTAGATTCTATATTAATAGAATCCAATGACAGTATTATAGAAGAAATGTCAGAAAAGGATTTCAGATTATACATGATTAAGATGATTCGTGAAGCAAAGGATGAGATAAGAGAGCAAATGCAGGCAATGAATGATAATACCAATAAGCCATTGAAAGAGCAACTGCAGGAAGCAAAAGGTCATTTCAACAAAGAGATAGAGATTCTCAAAAAAAAAAAAAAAAAAAAAAAAAAAAAAAAACAGAAATCCTTGAAATGAAGGAAACAATAAAGCAAATAAAAAACTCAATGAAAGCATCACCAAAAGACTAGACCACTTGGAAGACAGAACCTCAGACAATGAAGACAAAATATTTAATCTTGAAAATAAAGTTGCCCAAACAGAGAAGATGATAAGAAATCATGAACAGAATCTCCAAGAACTATGGGACATCATGAAAAGACCAAATTTAAGAATTATTGGGATTGAGGAAGGCACGGAGATACAAACCAAAGGAATGAAAAACCTATTCAATGAAATAATAACAGAAAATTTCCCAAACCTGAAGAATGAAATGGAAAATCAAATACAAGAGGCTTACAGAACACCAAATGCACAAAATCACAACAGATCCATACCAAGGCACATTATAATGAAAATGCCAAACATTCAAAATAAAGATAGGATTTTGAAGGCTGTGAGGGGAAGGCATCAGATTACATATAGGGGGAGACCAGTATGGATAGCAGCCGACTTCTCAATTCAGACTCTAAAAGCTAGAAGGGCTTGGAACAACATATATCAAGCTCTGAAAGAACATGGTTGTCAGGCAACAATCCTATATCCAGCAAAACTAACCTTCAGATTTGAGTTGAAATAAAGTCCTTCCATGATAAACAAAAGTTAAAAGAATTTACAAATAGAAAGCCTGTGCTACAGAATGTTCTCAACAAAATATTCCATGAGGAGGAAATGAAAAACAACAATGGAGGTCAGCAAAGGGAGGAACTTCCTTAGAGAAAAACCACTCAAAGGAGAAACCAAGCCAAGTTAAAAACCAAAAATAAGCCCAAATGACTGGGAATACAAATCCTATCTCAATAATAACCCTGAACATTAATGGTCTGAACTCATCAATCAAATGACATAGACTGGCAGAATGGATTAAAAAGAAAGACCCAAAAAGACCCTTGCTGCCTGCAAGAGACTCATCTCATAGAAAAAGACATCCACAGACTAAGGGTGAAAGGATCGGAAAAAACCTACCATGCATATGGAATCAGTAAAAAAAGCAGGGGTTTCCATCCTTATATCAGATAAAGTTGACTTCAAGCCAAAGTTAGTCAGAAGGGATAAAGAAGGACATTTCACACTGCTTAAGGGAAGCACAAATCAGGAAGACATAATGATAGTAAATATTTATGGCCCAAACAACAGTGCATCCCTGTACATCAAACAAATCCTTCTCAATTTCAGGAATCACATAGACCACAACACAATAATTCTGGGTGACTTTAACACACCACTGTCACCACTAGACAGATCTTCCAAACAAAAACCAAGCAAAGAAAGCATAGAACTTAATAACACAATCAAAAACCTAGACTTAATAGACATATATAGAATATTCCATCCATTAATGAGTGGATTCACTTTCTTCTCAGCAGCACATGGAACCTTCTCAAAAATAGACCATGTGTTATGCCACAAAGCAGCCCTTAGGAAATGCAAAAAAATAGAGATACTGCCTTGTGTTCTACCACATCATAATGGAGTGAGAGTAGAAATCAATGACAAAATAAAAAACAGAAATTACTCCAACACCTGGAGACTAAATAATATGTTATTGAATGAAACATGGATAACAGAAAACATCAGGGAGGTGATAAAAAAATTCTTAGATGTCAATGAGAACAACGATACAACATATCAAAATCTCTGGGACACTATGAAAGCAGTACTAAGAGGAAAATTCATTGTATGGAGGGCATTCCAGAAAAGAATGAGAAGTCAACAACTAAATGACCTAACATTACAGCTCAAAGCCCTAAAAAAAGAAGAAGAGAATAACAGCAAAAGTAGTAGAAGACAGGAAATAATTAAAATCAGAGCTGAATTCAAGGCAATTGATACAAAAGAAACAATTGAAAAAATTGACAAAACAAAAAATTGGTTCTTTGAAAAAGTAAACAAAATAGACAAACCCTTAGCTACACTAACAAAGAGAAGGAGAGAGAAAACTCAAATTGCTAAACTTTGTGATGAAAAAGGAAATATTATGACAGACACCACTGAGATAAAGAACATAATGAGAAGCTACTTCAAAAATCTGTATTCCAACAAAATAGAAAGTACCGAAGACATTGACAAATTTCTAGAGACATATGCTCCTCCCAAATTGAACCAGGAGGACATACACAATTTAAACAGATCAATATCAAGCAATGAAATAGAAGAAGCCATTAAAAACCTACCATCCAAGAAAAGCCCAGGACCAGATGGATTCTCAGCCAAGTTCTACAAGATCTTCAAAGAAGAACTCATTCCAATACTTCTCAAAGTATTCCAGGAAATAGAAAAGGAGGGAACCCTCCCAAACTCATTCTATGAAGCTAATATCACCCTCATACCCAAACCAGGAAAAGATACATCAAGGAAAGAAAATTTTAGACCAATATCTTTGATGAATATAGATGCAAAGATCCTTAACAAAATATTGGCAAACCATATCCAAAAGCATATTAAGAAAATCATGCACCACGATCAAGTGGGGTTCATCCCTGGAATGCAGGATGATTTAACATCCATAAATCAATAAATGTAATCCATTATGTCAATAGACTTAAGGATAAGAATAATATGGTTATCTCAATTTACGCAGAAAAAATGTTCAACAAAATACAACACCTCTTCATGCTCAAAGCACTAGAAAAAATAGGGATAGTAGGAACATACCTTAGCATTGTAAAGGCTATTTATGCTAAGCCCATGGCCAACATCATTCTTAATGGAGAAAACTGAAACCGTTCCCTTTAAAAACGGGAACAAAACAGGGATGTCCTCTTTCACCACTTCTATTCAACATTGTCCTCGAAACTCTAGCCAGAGCAATCAGGCAGACTAAAGAAATTAAAGGGATACGAATGGGAAAAGAGGAACTTAAGCTGTCACTATTTGCTGATGACATGATTCAATAATTAGAGAATCCAAAAACCTCCTCCAGAAAACTTCCAGACCTCATCAATGAATTCAGCAAAATAGCAGGCTACAAAATCAACATGCATAAATCTAAAGCATTTTTATACACAAGTGATGAAACATCTGAAAAGGAAATGAGGAAAACAACTCCATTTGTAATAGCCTCAAATAAATAAATAAATAAATAAATAAAATACTTGGGAATCAATCTAACCAAAGAGGTAAAAGATCTCTACAATGAAAACTACAAAACATTGAAGAAAGACATTGAGGAAGACCTTAGAAGATGGAAAGATCTCCCATGTTGTTGGATAGGCAGAACTAATATTGTCAAAATGGCCATACTACCAAAAGTGTTATACAGATTCAATGCAATTCCAATTAAAATCCCAATGACATATCTTACAGAAATAGAGCAAGCAATCATGAAACTCATTTGGAAGAATAAGAAACCCAGAATAGCTAAAGCAATCCTTAGCAGGAAGAGTGAAGCAGAGGGTATCACAATACCAGAACTTCAACTATACTACAAAGTAATAGTAACAAAAACAGCATGGTATTGGCACCAAAATAGACAGGTAGATCAATGGTAGAGAATAGAGGACATGGACACAAACCCAAATAAATACAATTTTCTCATACTAGACAAAGGGGCCAAAAATATGTAATGGAGAAAAGATAGTCCTTTCAACAAATGGTGCTGGGAAAACAGGAAATCCATATGCAGTAGAATGAAACTAAACCCCTATCTCTAACCCTGCACAAAAGTCAACTCACATTGGATCAAGGACCTCGGAATCTGACCTGAGGCCCATCATCTTATAGAAGAAAAATGGGTCCAGATCTTCAACACGTCAGCTTAGGATCAGACTTCCTTAACAGGACTCTCATAGCACAAGAAATAAAAGCAAGAATCAATAAGTGGGATAGATTCAAACTAAAAAGCTTTCTCTCAGCAAAGGAAACTATCAGCAATGGGAAGAGAGAGACTACAGGGTGGGAGAAAATCTTTGTCACTCATACTTCAGATAGACCACTAATTTCCAGAATCTATAAAGAACTCAAAAAACTCTACATCAAGAATACAAATAACCCAATCAACAAATGGACTAAGGATATGAACAGACGCTTCACAGAAGAAGATCTACAAGCAATCAACAGATATATGAAAAAATGTTCACCATCTTTAGTAATAAGAGAAATGCAAATCAAAACTATCCTAAGATTCCATCTCACCCCAATTAGAATGACGATTATCAAGAATACAAGCAACAATAGGTGTTGGAGAGGATGTGGGGAAAAAGGTACACTCATACATTGCTAGTGGGGTTGCAAATTAGTGCAGCCACTCTTGAAAGCAGTGTGGAGATTCCTTAGAAAACTTGGAATGGAACCACCATTTGACCCAGCCATCCCATTCCTCGGCCTATACCCAAAGTACTTAAAATCAGCATACTACAGAGATACAGCTACATCAATGTTCATAGCTGCTCAATTCACAATAGCCAGATTGTGGAACCAACCTAGATGTCCTTCAATTGATGAATGGATAAAGAAACTGTGGTATATATATAAAATGAAATATTACTCAGCTATAAAGAATAATAAAATTATGGCATTTGCAGGCAAATGGATGAAATTGGATAATATCATGCTAAGTGAGATAAGCCAATCTCAAAAAACTAAAGGACGAATGATCTCACTGATAAGCAGATGATGACAATAATGGGGGGTGGGTGGGAGGGGGGGCAAGAATGGAGGAAGGAGGAACTGTATAGATGGAAAAGAGGGGTGGGATAGGTGGGGGGAGAAGGATAAAATAACAATGAATCAAACATCATTACCCTATGTAAATGTATGATTACGCAAATGGTATGCTGTTACTCCATGTACAAACAGAAACAACATGTATCCCATTTGTTTACAATAAAAATAAAAGAAAAAAAAGAAAAAAAAGAATAAAGGGCACCAATATTAAATTTGAATTTATCAATGTTGTACTGTACCTACTATACCTGAAAACTATTTGTTATTTATCTCAATTTCAAATTTATGGTAACTGGGTATCTTAAATTTTCTGTGTTATATCATAGACTTTCAGTAAATTTTTCAAATACAGGAATATATGAATGAGAAAATCATAAGTTTTATGACAGTGTTTCAAATAACACAGGAATAGAAATAACCTAGTGGAAATAATTATGTTATCAATATGATTAACTATGGATTCTAAGTAGCTTAAGGAGATGAGTCAATGGTAAAGATTATGAAAGATTTGAGTGGTCAAAATAAGAATGAGGGAACAATTTAATAGAAGTGGAAGAGTAGGGTAGATAAAGATTGGTCAGTCAGAGTTCTGAGCATTAAATCTTCCAAGTAGAACTCATTTGAAGTAAGTTCTGTGATATGGCTATGTCAGGGAAGAGTTAAGAAGCTTAAGAATGATTGATGTCAGTATGCTAAAACAGTTATCTGAGTAAGATGTTATTGACAGAACTGGCAAGAGCTTGTATAAGAGAATAACTGACACAAATTCTCAAGTGATAAAGATAATTAAGAGTATATAAGTCAGAGGAGGTAAAGAAGAGGAGCAGGTAATGGAGTTTTGTCAACAATGATCAATTCATGTGATGTATTTCAAATTCTTACATTAAAAACAGTCTTTTCTTCAATGCCTTATAAATTTGAATTGATTAATTATTTTAGTTAGCTTTCCATCACTGACCAAAATACCTAACGAGAACAACTTAGAGGAAGAAAAGTTTATTTGGGGGTCACACTCTTGGAGGTTTCAGTTCACAGACAGCCAACTCCACCGTGCTAGGTCCAAGGTGAGTCAGCACAACATGGGAGCAGGGTCCTGGAGAGGAAGATGGCTAGCTCATGGAGGGATCAGGAAGGAGAGAGAGGGGAAGGCAAAGGGGCAACAGGGGAGATGCACACTTCCAGGGCACACCCCCAGAGACTCACCTCCTCTAGTCACACCTCACCTGCCTAGTCACCACACAGTCTTTCAAACTAGGATGGACTGATGAAGTTACAACTGTCACAATTTAATCATTTTACCTCTGAACATTCCTGCACTAACACAGGAGCTTTATGAGGATACCTCACATCCAAACTTATAACACTAATCCATTTGATTAAATGTAAAAACTCATGAAATTCACTAACTTATTTATTTTATACATAATGAACTTAATTACCTCATATATGATATATTTTTAAAGAATAGAAGGAAGTCCTCAGATACATGATGTGATATGATTGAGCAGGGATTTATTGAAGTGTTTTGTAGACCAGAGTTCATGCAATTGTTAGAAGGGCTTCACAATTGGAATAGCATAATAAAAATTTCTGGCCTATCTGAAGAAGGCTATGTCAGGAAGCTGTTATTGATAATGATAAAATCATTAAGTATATCATTCTGTAAATGTCAGTCTAAAGATAAAATGTGACAAAATGTTTCATAATTTATTTTGAAGAACTTACCAATTTTCCCTAAAATAATTTAATACAAATAATGCCTTGTGCCCCTTTGTAATTTGGGTTGGTAATAGTAATGTAAAATAATCTCTCTTAGAAATTGATTTTTTTTTCCTGATTGACATTGAAGACAAACTAGAGCAGTGAAGGTCATTTTGAAAAATACTTATTACTAGATATATTATATTTGTTTATGCTCATTCTTTAATTTTTAAAAAAACTAGATGTTTGAGGAATACTATTTGGCAATAAAAGGAAATGAGGTACTGATACACAATAAGGTTGAAATGCAAAAATAGTATGCATAGTGAAAGAAGACAATGTCAAAAACCTCACATTATGTGATTTTCTTTATTTGATATGTTTGGAATAGGTTTATCTAAAGAGGACAAAAAGTAGATTTCACTTGGGAATAAGTGTGACAATGAGAAATGATCACAAATGTGCAGAAGGGATCCTTTAGGGGGTGAAAATGTTCTAAAATTGGATTGTGGTGGTGGTGGTTGTACCAGTCTATAAATTCAGTGAAAATAATTGTTCACGTAAAACAAGTGAATTTATGGCATATAAATTATATATTTGCCAAAAAATCCCTCACTTGTTATAAAATCCATACAGGATAGTGTTTTAGTCAGCTTTTTCTCTGCTCTGATCAAATGAGCCAACAAGATCAATTAGAGGAGGACAAGTTTATTTGGGGGTTCATGGTTTCAGGAGTCTCAGTCCATAGAAGGTCAGCTCCATTCCTCCAGGTCTGAGATGAGACAGAACATCATGGCAGAAGGGTGTGGAGTAGGAAAGCAGCTGGGAACAGGGTACCAGGAAGCAGAGAGAAAGAGTTCTCTCCTCAGCATGACAAAGTACATGCCCCAAAGGCACACCCCCCAGTGACCCACCTTTTTTAAAAAATATTTTTCAGTTACAGAAGGACATAATACCTTTATTTGGTTTATTTAGTTTTATGCAGTACTGGGGATTGAACCCAGGGCCTCACACATGCTAGGCAAATGCTCTACCACTGAGCCACAACCCCAGCCTCATGACCCACCTTCTTTAGCCACACCACACCTGCTTTTAGTTACTATTCCATTAATCCCTATCAGGGGATTAATTAACTGATTAGGTTAAGACTGACATAACTCAATTATTTCATCTCTAAACCTTATTGCATTATCTCACATGAACTTATGTGAGATAAATCTAAACCATAACAGATAGTTCCTTCAGAGCACTGAAGTGAGTGAGTGAAATAAAATGGAAATTTTATAATAGTATTAGGCATTGACTGACTAGAATCATATTTCTTCAGGAATACAAAGTACATGTATAGAACTTTTTTGACTTATCTAATAGTTAAACCAGCACTTGACAGCAATATATAAGTATACAAATGTGTGTATGTATGTGCGTATATATATGTGTGTATGTAGGTGCATGCACACATAGGCATACCTTACATTGGCTTAATATGGATACTGTTCTTGGTATCAGAAGTTTGCATATAGGTAATATATTCCACAGAGAATACCCATTTAATTGGGTAGAAATTCATTATAGATTCTGCTTTAGTTGTCACAGGGGTGACTTAGAGGTTTGCCTAAGCTCTTCACAGGAGTGAAAAATGACCAAAGTACCAAAGAATGAAGATGAGCCAGTAAATGAATGAGCTTTCTAAACTGGTCTATTGTTTAAAGAGAGTTGCAATCTTCTGAGAGCATTAGCATTTAAAAAAAAATCAATGGAAACAAAAAGACAAATATAGAAAAGAGAATGCAGTTATGCCTATGAACTCCATGAGTGTTTGGTTACTTCTAGGTAATATGAATCTTCAAATTGTGTTATCACAGAAGACTGATGTCCTTTACAAATTTTATAAATGGCAATTCTATCATTTTCCCCAAATATATTTGAAAAATAACAGAAAATACATTTCTACCTAGAGTGAAATTGTGATGTCTAGTAACTGCTTGACTCTGAAAGATAAATGTGGTTCCGATTTAGCCAGCACAGTTTTCCCAGCAGCCTACACGGTCTCACAGGGCATGAAATTCCCTCTGGTGGAATCATTCCTTTGAATTCATCAGTACAATGTGAGCATTATCTTCCAAAGACCCTGAGAAAAATTTCTACACTATATTCGTTGGCAAATTTTGTATCTTTTGTCAAATAGCATGTTTTCATGTATTTTTTAGAAAAATAGCTAGTTGTCATCTTGGAATGTAGAGACTGTTATTGAGCAAGAAAGATAGGTACTTTATTGGGTAGGAAGAAATTCCTAGGTAATAGCATTGAGAAGAAGAGTTGAACAAGGCTGGTGGGATTCCTCATTATAGATATTGGGACTAAAGAAAGTTCTAGGAAAAGTAGTACAGTTCTGAATAATTGAGAACCATGTTAGATCCTAGATGTGTTATTGCAAGGTGCATGAGTGATGTTTGAAGTGAATATGCTAACGGCAAAACAACTTATGTCAAAGTTTAAAATGAGCAAAGCAATCATCCACACCATTCACAAAAGAAATGCAAATTTGAGTCACATTTTCTCTATCTTCAATTTTAACAATTTATTAGTTTTTGAAGGAATTATAATTGTGAGGATGAAAGGCCATGTGGAACAGAGCAAAGTTAGCTGAGTCAGCCCAGGGAAGTCCCTAGACACTTGAGAACATCCATCCTAAATCAGCAAACTGAGGGACAGTTGCAGCAACTATCGAAAGATGCATGGGCAAGGTCTTCCATCCCTCATATGCCCTAAAGATGTGTGAACTAGTTGAACTTTTGTTGTTTTAAACCTCTGGATTCCGGGGTGGCTTTCAACTTAACAACAACTAATAAACCTACACAATAATATAATGAGTTGTAGCCTATAATAATGGCCTTATCTGGAAACCAATAAACATCTACTAGGAGAAGAAAAATTACATTGGGTGGAATTCATAGAAAATTATGTTAATTTTCAGAGCATCATAGGTTACCTTATTCTTTGAATCCTTACCAACTAGTGAGATTATTTACTTAGCACAATGTGGAAAAAGCCTATCTTATTTTTCTAATCATTAAGAATGTAAAATGTAAAGTAAACAAATGTTGTTTTTTAGAGTTTTATATTAGACCAATAATGCCTTTAAAATAAAAAGAAAATTCCTAAACTTTTCACATAAAAAAGTAACCTGCTTTTTAGTTTGAGTCCATCCCATTTATTTATTCTTGCTTTGATTTCTTGTGCTTTGGGAGTCTTGTTGAGGAAGTCTGATCCTAAGCCAACATAATGAAGATTTGGGCCTACTTTGTCTTCTATTAGGCGCAGGGTCTCTGGTCTAATTCCTATGTCTTTGATCCATTTTGAGTTGAGTTTTGTGCAGGGTGAGAGATAGGGGTTTAATTTCATTTTACTGCATATGGATTTCCAGTTTTGCCAGCACCATTTGTTGAACAGGCTATCTTTTCTCCATTGTATGTTTTTGGCTCCTCTGTCTAGTATGAGGTGACTGTATTTATGTGTTTTTTTTCTCTGTGTCTTCTATTCTGTACCATTGGTCTGCCTGTCTATTTTGGTGCCAATGCCATGCCATTTTTGTTACTATTGCTCTGTAGTATAGTTTAATGTCTGGTATTGTGATACCTCCTATTTCACTTTTTCTATTCAGGATTGTTTTGGCTATTCAAGTTCTCTTGTTCTTCCAGATGAAGTTCATGATTGCTTTCTCTAATTCTATGAGGAACGTCATTGGGATTTTAATTGGAATTGCATTGAATCTGTATAGCGCCTTTGGTAGAATGTTGTTTGACAATGTTAATTCTACCTATCCAAGAATGTGGGAGATCTTTCCACCTTCTAAGGTTTTTGTCAATTTCTTTCTTTAATGTTCTGTAGTTTTCATTGTAGAGATCTTTCACCTCTTTTGTTAGATTAATTCCCAAGTATTTTTTTTTTTTTTGAGGCTACTGTGAATCAAGTGGTTTTCCTAATTTCTCTTTCAGAGGATTCATCACTTATGAGTAGAAATGCATTAGATTTACGTGTATTGATTTTATATCCTGCTACTTTGCTGAATTCATATATTGGTTCTAGAAGTTTTCTAGTGGAGTTTTTGGATCTTCTAAATGTAGGATCATGTCATCAGCAAATAGTGACAGCTTTAGTTCTTCTTTGGGATGGACTCAAACTAAAAAGCTTTTTCTCAGCAAAGGATACAATTAAGAATGTGAAGAGAGAGCCGACAGAGTGGGAGAAAATCTTTTCCACACACACTTCAGATAGAGCATTTATCTCCAAAATTTATAAAGAACTTACAAAACTTTACACTAAAAATACACAGAACCCAATCAATAAATGGGCCAAGGAACTGGACACTTTACAGAAGAAGACACACAGGCAATTAATAAATATATGAAAAAGTCTTCAACATCTCTAGTAATTAGAGAAATGCAAATTAAAACAACTCTAAGATTTCATCTTACTCCAATTAGAATGGCTACTATCAAGAACACAAACAATAATAGATGTTGGTGTGGATGTGGGGAAAAAGGCACACTTTTACATTGCTGATGGAGTTAGTTGCAAATTGGTGCAGCCACTCTGGAAAGCGGTATGGAGAATCCTCAGAAAACTTGGAATGGACCCACCTTTTGACCCAATTATCCCACTCCTTGGTTTATACTCAAAGGACCTAAAATCAGCAAAGTACAGTAACACAGCCACATCAATATTTATAGCAACTCAGTTCACAATAGCTAGATTGTGGAACCAACCTAGATGCCCTTCAACAGATGAATGGATAAAGAAATTCTGGTATATATACACAATGGAATATTATTCAGCCATAAAGAAAAATGATATTATGGCATTTGCAAATAAATGAGTGGAATTGGAGAATATCATGCTAAGTGAAATAAGCCAAACCCAAAAAACCAAAGGCCGAATGTTTTCCCTGATAAGTGGAGAATGATGTATAATGGGGATGGGGGGTGGGGAAATGAGAGAAGAATGGGGGAACTTTAGAATATGTAGAAGGAAATAAGAGGGAGGGGGGTGTGAAAAATGGTGGAATGAGACAGAAATTGATTACATGAATGGTATGAATCTACACTGTGCACAACCATAGAAACGAAATGATGTACCCCATTTGTGTACAATGAATCAAAATGCAGTTTGTAAAAAATGAAAAAGAAAAGTAACCTGTAAATTAGCAATGATAAGTAAATGATAATGAAGTTTTTCAAAAAGCTTAAGAAAATATAAATTAAAATAAAAATTAAGAAAATTATAAAATTACATTATGCTAAACTTGTATAGAAAACTATGAGAATGGTAATATAGTGATTCTGCATATTGATAGAACTTATTTCCTGTTCTTTACTTTGGGGTTCCTCTACCCACCACTTCCCCATTCAGAGTAGCAAAACATTTGGTTAAAGAATAAAAATTTGTCACACTAGTTTATTTAATATTCATACTACTTATCATCAAGATGCTTCTAGTGTTCCGAAACAACTGGTTATTATAAAAATAGATCTGTAATTTATATTCTCAATGTCATTAAATGAATATTATTGTCCTCATGTACTTGATTTACTTTGCAGATTTACTTGATTAATATTAATGATCTCACCTTTCAGGATGTTTTTAATAAGCCAAAGACTAGACCAAAAGAAATCAATTGAAGAATTTCTCATTCCTGAGAAATGATGTTATTTTGGGAATTTTATCATTTAACAGGAAAAAAAAAACCTGATTCATGATATTTTCACTTAGTTAGTTGAAAGTTTTTGTTTATTTGTTTGTTTTGTTTATTTGTTTTGTAGCAGCAGATTCCTTACTCTACAATGGACAAGATGTTACAGAAAAAAATGAATTATCACCTAGGTAGTTAAGAAACAAATCAGCAAAACCATCTAAAGCTATGTCTTCTGCCAAAAAATTAAGATCTGGACCCATTAATAAAACGATGACTGCTAAAGATAATGCAGCCTTTGAAATCTGTGTGGATAAAGTATTAAATAAAAGTTCCCTGCAATGTTTCTGTATTCAAAATACTAGGAAAAATTAATCTTCTTTCATATTAGAGATAGTTGACTAGTTCTAGATTCTTCATAAATAAATTCTTTTTCCAGAAATTATTCTCAGGGGAAAAATGAATGAAGATAATCATTGATGTTAAATATTGATAATACATACGTGTGATGCTGCCATTTTTTTCTGTTTGACTGTAATTATCTTTGCTGAGAATCAGTTGTCTGAGGAGAAGACAAGCATTGTGAAATCAATGATGGTCATCAAACTAGCATGTGATATAAAGACACAGAACTGAATGGCTGCTGCTCTTTTTAGGAAGCTGTATTCTAGAGGGTGTCTAGAATGAATAACTTGTAGTAGCAGTATCATTGCACACTACTATATAGGGAAATAAAGCCACTGGCCATGATATAGTCATAAAAGAGAAGTAACTCAGGTGACTTCATCTATCAAGGAAAAAGGTGAAAAGTCTGCTGCTCACATCTTGCTAAGCCAGAAAAGCAAGCAAAACTTCCTCACAGTGGTTTGAACACATCTTAAACTAGTAAGTCCATCAGAGGGAAACAATTGTACATCCATCATTTTATATCTGCTGTACTCTCATGCATCTGGCTCTGACAATGACAACCTTATAAGAAGGGATCAAAGAAGAGGTGAAATTTAGGCCCAGCATGATCTGTTACTAATGTCTTGAATTAAAGTTAAATCACATCTACTGTGTTCACATAAATAATCATTTACTAAATTGCCCCCATTTAAAAATGTTTTTATTCCCTAGAAATATGTTACCATGTATATTAAATGCTAATTTTTATAGAACTATTGATACTATTAATCAATTTATAGCAATGTGTAAAATGTGCCCATTAAAATTGAAGATGCTATTTTTAATATCTGGTTAACTTTTCATATGTTTACATATTTCTTTTAGAATTATTTTGAATATAGCTTTATATAAATAAGATTATACATAACATGGCATAAATACTTCTTTCATTTGTAAAAACACTTTCTAAAAATGTTTTAATATAGATTTCTATTGTTTAGAAGTGTATGAGGTTTTTTTTTATTAGGTGTTCTGGTTTTGGTGTGAGGTGTCCCCAAAAGTTCATGTGTGAGACAGTGCAAGAAGGTTCAGAGGAGAAATGATTGGGTTGTAAGAGTCTTAACCCAATAAGTGATTTAATCCCCTGATGGGGATTGACTGAGTGGTAACTGAAGTGGTAGAGTGTGGCTGGAGGAGGTGGGAATTAGGGTCTGGCTTTGTATATATATTTGTATCTGGTGAGTGAATTCTCTGCTTTCTGACCATCATGTGAGCTGGTTCCTCTGCCACACTCTTCCAGGGTGTTGTTCCTGTCTTACCTGGGGCCCTGACAATGACCAACTGTCTATGGACTAAGATCTCTAAAACCGTGACTTCTCAAATTTTTCCCGCTCCACAATTGAGCAGGGTTGGGTCCTTAGTCACAGCGGCAAAAAAGCTGACTAAAACATCAGGTGAATTCTTTTGGAATTTTATTCAGTAGCACATGGAATATTCTGTAAACCAAAACTTAATCTGAGTTAAAGTAGTAAATTCACCTTTTAAAGGTTTTGCTTTCTAAAATTTCTTCTTCATAAGCATTTGAGATGTACTTCAATGTGTATCTTTAGTAATTACACTCAACTTAGTGCTACAAAAGATTAATATTTATAATGCAGTTTGTAACTTGTTCTCAGGTTTATTCATTTTATAATTCGTGAGATAAATGTCAATAGCTCTTTAAAGAGTTGGAAACAAAAGCTTAAAAGAGTCTGAGGTAATCTTTATGAGAGAATTATTGTTTTTTGAATAATACATATCATGCCCTTTTTTCAAACATATTCTTTTCTTGCCTTTTTGTGTGTCATTCAGTCAGGGAATGATGAAGCTGGAAGTGTCTTCACAACTTCTGGAAAGCAAGCTTGGAGTTGTAGGGCTTAAGGTGCCAATGTGGTGTTGAGGGAGGGATCAGGGAAGTGGCAGTCAGTAGCTGAACGCTTCTGAGGTTTATTCCTGATGCAGTTGTTTCCACCTGAGCAGGCAGGCCTCTAGCAGTGTTCCAAAGTGTTTCATGGCAGAAATTTATTTATTCAAAGACAACTGATGGTTCTTATTAGTAACACTGGGGAGGTCAGCTAGCAATACAGAGGATTTTTTTCTCCTTCTATGACAAGGTCCACAAATAACTAGTTCTGTATGTAAAAATGGTTTTACTTGACAATGGAAAGTATCTACATGTTTATGGGACCCTTGTGACCAAAGCATAGTCTCTTGCTGAAATAATATGCTCTGACATTAATGGCTTAGAAGTGTTGTGAGCTTTGAGCCAACCCTGAGAGGGGAGAGGGGAAAAAAACAACCAAATACAGGCAGTTGCTTGTGGGTCTTGAATATTTTGGATACTATAAAACCTGACCATTCTAGAAACATAAAAATGATGTATCTATAATTCCTTATATATTCCATTTATGAAGGAGAAAAAAAATATTTGGTACCCTTTCAACACACATTTAAATGGAGCCGATTTGTACTCCTGCAGTATCTAATTTTGATATGTGAGAGTTGACTATAGATAGAGCAATTTTTGTTTTACATTAAAAAGTAAACACTTTGAGGCAAACATTGCCCTTTCTAAAGTCAATTAGTAAAAAAAATATATAAATATATTTGTTTTGGTATCTACTATTTGTGCCAAATAAACTTCAATAACAAGATGACAAATGATAAGAAAGTCAAGAAAAAGAGAGGTTGGAAGGTCACAATTATCATTAGAACTAGACTCAGATATGTCATATCTTGGAATTTCAGACAGGGAATTTAAGATAACTGATTAGTGTGTTCAAGACAGAAAACATAAGAAATCAAATATATAATTTCAACAGAGCAGTGTCAACTATAAAAATAAAATGTAACTTCTGGAAATGAAAAACAGAATACCAGATGTGAAGAATACATTAGAAAGGCACTTAATAGCTTGACGCAGCTGAGGAAAGGAAAAGTTAAGGTAGGTCAGAATTTACTCAAAATGAAATAAAAGCAAAGCAACTTACTGTGAACAAAACAAAATAGTCTAGCATATATGTATTTGGCATCCCAGAAGGAGATGAATGAAAAGAGAGAAGAAGTATTTGAAGAAATAATGATTGAGAAATTTCAAATATAAATAACAGATACCAAATCATAAAACTAAGAAGCTTAGCGAATACTAAGCAGAATAAACTAATATATTCTTCCTCAAGAAAAAGAAAAGTAAAAAGAAAGTAAAAGAGAATTCAAACCTACACAGATGATAGTCACATCACTTAACAGAATAAATTAATCAAAAACAGAACAAAGTAATCAAAGAGAAAAGTTTGAAAAAGCCAGAGGGGGGTAGATGTTACGTACATAGAAACAAATATATGAACCATAGTAAATATCTCATAGATACCAAGCCAATAAAAGACATTTTTAAGGAGTTGAAAGCAAAGCAAAGCAAAATAAAAATGAAAAACCTGTAAACCCAGATTTTTATATCTGGTAAATGTATCTTTAAAAAAAAGACAAAAGAATAGTTTTTCTCTGACAAACAAAAACTAATGGATTTTACGACCAGTAGGCCATCCCTATATTTTTAATTTTCGATTTCTCATTTTAAATCTTTCTATATTGTCTATCTCCTAACATATTAACATATATATTTATGATTTTAAATTTTTTCATCTTTTAGTTTTCATACCAATGATATGACTGGGTTATGTACTTTATTTGCATTTTTAATTTGTCTATGTAATTACTTTTATTAGTGACTTTCCTATCTGGCCATTTTTTTTCTTCTTGCTCATCAACATCTCTTCCTTTAGTTTGAAGAATTCTAAAAAAGAATTCCTTCTGGGGCAGGTGTAGTAGACAGATATTTTATTTTTTATGAGAATTTTCTTATCTCTCATTTGTAAATGATAAGTTTACTGGGTACTGTGTTGATGATTGGCAGGTTTTTTTTTTTTTTGCCTTTTTTTTTTTTTTTTTTTCTCCTATTTTTTCTTTTCAGTATCATGAAAATCTCATTTCATTGTATCCTGGCCTATAAGGTTGTTGTTGAGATTTCTGCTGCTAGGTGACCTAAGACACCCTTATGTGTTATTTCTTTCTTTTAGTTCGCTTTCTTGAGATTCTTCTCTCTATCTTTCATCTTTGACAGCTTGATGTAATGTCATAGGTGTCAACTTGGTTGAGTTAAATCTGACTGAGGTCTTTGATTTGACTTTACTTGGATATTTGTAACCTTTTTTAGGTTTTGATAAATTTTGTTATTAATTCTTTAAATAAGTTTTCTCCTTCATAATATTTTCAAATTCCTCTTGAACCCTGATAACCTGAATATTTGTTCCTTTAATGTCGTCCAAAACTTCCTGTAAACTTCTTTTCTCTTCATTTAAAAAATGTTTTTCTCTTCTCTGATTGCTGTTTTCAAATACCCTGTTTCTAATTTGCTAATTCTTTTTGTGTTTCATTTATTTTGCTACTGATACCTCCTCTTACAATTTTAATTTGGTTAGTGTATTTTCAATTCAAGAGTAACCAAATTGTTTAGATTGTTTCCATTCTCTCTGTTATATTTCTATGTGATTTCTTCAAGCTCATATCCATAATGCAAGAATGTATCCTAAGACAGTGATTCTCAACATTAGTTTAAGAAAAGATCTCTGAGAACTTGACATACATCTCTTGAAGGGCATCTAAGTTGGTTCCACAATCTAGCTATTGTGAACTGAGCTGCTATAAACATTGATGTGGCTATGTTACTGTAGTATGCTGATTTTAAGTCCTTTGGGTATAAACCGAGGACTTATAAACTGGGTCAAAAGGTGGGATAAAAGCCAATCCCAAAAAACCAAAGGCCAAATGTTTTCTCTAATAAGTGGAGAATGATGTATAATGGGGAGGAGTATGGGGAGTGAGAGAAGAATGGGGGAACTTTAGATTATGTAGAAGGAAATGAGAGGGAGGGGGTATGAAAAATGGTGGAATGAAACAGATATCATTACCCTATGTACATGTATGATTACATGAATGGTGTGAATCTACATCGTGTACAACTGTAGAAACAAAAAGTTGTACACTTTTTGTGTAAAATGAATCAAAATGCAGTCTGTAAAAAATTAAAAGATAAATAAAAAAAAGGAAAAAAGAAAGCCAGCAATGAAAAAAAAAAAAAAAGTGATTTTCAACAGCTCATTATAATTTACTCACTGACAGGTGCAGAGCAGCACATAATGGCACATAGCCGGTCTTTGAGATCATTGATTATGTGCAGGTAATTAAACTATATTTCTTAAAATTTGCAGTCATATAGGAGTCATAGATTGAATGATTTTTAAAAGATAAACAATGTGTGAGTGAGTACCTATATACACGAAGGAAGAAAATCAGAAAACCTAAGAAAGATGGAAACCTGGAGGAAAACTGACAAATGAGGGTGTATTCTGATTATGAAACTCTGAGTTTAATTTTAGTCTTGGATTGTTCAGTTCTAGCTCTCTTAAAATTTATTTTATTGGGGGATCCAAGATGGCGGACTAGAGGGAGGCTGCATTCCTTGTTGCTCTGTAACTCCGGTTTCAAGCAGAGGTTATCTGTTTCTTGGTGAGGCAGTTTTTGCTGCTTATCGATCCCCTGATGTTTACCCCGTTTGTCTGCTGTGATCACCTGCAGTCTGCCAGCATGTCGACGCCTTTTTTGAGTGCAGATTGCTCACTGTCAGGCGCCTATCATCTGCCATTTGCCTGCCTCTTGCCTATCGCCTCTTGCCTATTGCCTGCGTTACACCTATCCATCACAAACTGCTTGAGGTTCACCTCCCGATCATCCGACAACAGTTAGCAAACTGATCGCTGACTGCCTGTGTAGCACCAGCTGCCTGCTGTTGCCTGGAAGTTCACTGTTACAGTACCTGCAGGTTTGATTACACGTGGCTGCCGCCATGTTGAGACAACAGCCAGGCCCCGTAGGAACCCTGGCCGGACTGACTGAGCCCCATCTCCAGGATCCCTCAGCCCCACCGATCACTCCCTGCCTCTGGGGTCCTCACATTGACTGCTCCGTGCCGCCAGGACCCCCAGACCAACTGACTATGCCCTATCACCAGGACCCTAGACCAACTGATTGCACTCTGCCTCCAGGATCCCAAAACCACACCAAACACACGCAACCTCCAGGATCCCTGCCTGACCAAACGCACCCCGCCTCCAGGACCTCCAGCTGACCATATCCACACCCCAAGCGGCAGCTCCCCATTTGCCAACACATTTGGAAGCCAGAGTGACCATCTTGGATAATCCTGAAAACCAGAACTCCAATCTTTAGGAGAGACACTCCCATCCTGAGATGCCTGCTGGAGACTTGAAGTTCATTGTCAGGTACCTCTCATGCATCAGGCTACTGAAGACTGGAAGGTTTGAATACTATAAGACTGTTATACTGTAGATTTTATTTTTTCTCCTTATTGAACAATTTTAAGTTTTTATTTCTTTACTTTTCTTGCTTTCTTTTCCTTTTGTTTACCTGTGCCCTCAGAGTCCTTTTCTCCCTTTTTGCATGCTAATATCCAATTTCTTTTGGTTACACTTTCACCCTCTCTACTAACTAGAACTTCTGTATATTCTTTTCTTTAACCACTGACAGCTACATCCTACATCCCTCTGCATCCTCTTTGTCCTCCATTAGAAACTGCAGACCTTACTGCAAAATCTGTTTGTTTTACTGAAGATGATATTTGAACTCATTCTGTTTATTATGACAATATTGTTATTGTCCTCATAGGGGCTATTTGGTCTAGGATTGCATAGTGTCTGAATTGGGCACTGCTAATATTGATCTCCCTTAAAGAAAAGGTTTTGTAAACCTCTAGGGCCACTATAAGCCTATAGGAAGAAATCTGCAATACCCCAGATCTGCACTGCTAGAGGGGAAGATACATGAACAACATGAAAAAAACAAGAGAAGAAAATGATCCGAACAAATCTGGATTCTATATTAATAGGATCCAATGACAGTATGTTAGAAGAAATGTCAGAAAAGGACTTCAGATTATACATGATTAAGATGATTCACAAAGCAAAGGATGAGATAAGAGAGCAAACGCAGGCAATGAATGATAATACCAATAAGTCGTTGAAAGAGCAACTGCAGGAAGCAAAAGGTCATTTCAACAAAGAGATAGAGATTCTCAAGAAAAGCCAAACAGAAATCATTGAAATGAAGGAAACAATAAACCAAATAAAAAACTCAGTGGAAAGTATCACCAAAAGACTAGACTACTTGGAAGACAGAACCTCAGACAATGAAGACAAAATATTTAATCTTGAAAATAAAGTTGCCCAAACAGAGAAGATGGTAAGAAATCATGAACAGAATCTCCAAGAACTATGGGACATCATGAAAAGACCAAATTTAAGAATTATTGGGATTGAGGAAGGCACAGAGATACAAACCAAAGGAATGAACAATCTATTCAATGAAATAATATCAGAAAATTTCCCAAACCTAAAGAATGAAACGAAAATCAAATACAAGAGGCTTACAGAACACCAAATGCACAGAATCACAACAGATCCACACCAAGGCACATTATAATGACAATGCCTAACATTCAAAATAAAGATAGGATTTTGAAGGATGCAAGAGAAAAGCATCAGATTACATATAGAGGGAGAGCAGTATGGATAGCAGCTGACTTCTCAACCCAGACTCTCAAAGCTAGAAGAGCCTGGAACAACATATTTCAAGCTCTGAAAGAACATGGTTGCCAACCAAGAATCCTATACCCAGCAAAACTAACCTTCAGATTTGAAGATGAAATAAAGTCCTTCCATGATAAACAAAAGTTAAAAGAATTTACAAATAGAAAGCCTATGCTACAGAATGTTCTCAACAAAATATTCCATGAGGAGGAAATGAAAAACAACAATGGAGGTCAGCAAAGGGAGGAACTTCCTTAGAGAAAAACCACTCAAAGGAGAAACCAAGCCAACTTAAAAACCAAAAATAAGCCCAAATGACTGGGAATACAAATCATATCTCAATAATAACCCTGAACATTAATGGCCTAAACTCATCAATCAAAAGACATAGACTGGCAGAATGGATTAAAAAGAAAGATCCAAAAAGATCCTTGCTGCCTTCAAGAGACTCATCTCATAGAAAAAGACATCCACAGACTAAAGGTGAAAGTATGGGAAAAAACCTACCATGCATATGGAATCAGTAAAAATACGGGGGTTTCCATCCTTATATCAGATAAAGTGGACTTCAAGCCAAAGTTAGTCAGAAGGGATAAAGAAGGACATTTCATACTGCTTAAGGGAAGCACAAATCAGGAAGACATAATGATAGTAAATATTTATGGCCCAAACAACAGTGCATCCCTGTACATCAAACAAATCCTTCTCAATTTCAGGAATCACATAGACCACAACACAATAATTCTGGGTGACTTTAACACACCACTGTCACCACTAGACAGATCTTCCAAACAACAACCAAGCAAAGAAACCATAGAACTCAATAACAAAATCAAAAACCTAGACTTAATAGACATATATAGAATATTCCATCCATCAACAAGCAGATTCACTTTCTTCTCAGCAGCACATGGAACCTTCTTGAAAATAGACCATGTGTTATGCCACAAAGCAGCCCTTAGGAAATGCAAAAAAATAGAGATACTGCCTTGTGTTCTATCAGATCGTAATCGACTGAGAGTAGAAATCAATGGCAAAATAAAAAACAGAAATTACTCCAACACCTGAAGACTAAATAATATGCTATTGAATGAAACATGGATAACAGAAAACATCAGGGAAGAGATAAAAAAATTCTTAGATGTCAATGAGAACAACGATACAACATATCAAAATCTCTGGGACACTATGAAAGCAGTACTAAGGAAAATTCATTGTATGGAGGGCATTCCAGAAAAGAATGAGAAGTCAACAACTAAATGACCTAACATTACAGCTCAAAGCCCTAGAAAAAGAAGAAGAGAATAACAGCAAAAGTAGTAGAAGACAGGAAATAATTAAAATCAGAGCTGAATTCAAGGCAATTGATACAAAAGAAACAATTGAAAAAATTGACAAAACAAAAAAATGGTTCTTTGAAAAAGTAAACAAAATAGACAAACTCTTAGCCACACTAACAAAGAGAAGGAGAGAGAAAACTCGAATTGCTAAACTTTGTGATAAAAAAGGAAATATCACGACAGACACCACTGAGATACAGAACATAATGAGAAGCTACTTTGAAAATCTGTATTCCAACAAAATAGAAAGTACCGAAGACATTGACAAATTTCTAGAGACATATGCTCCTCCCAAACTGAACCAGGAGGACATACACAATTTAAACAGATCAATATCAAGCAATGAAATAGAAGAAGCCATTAAAAACCTACCATCCAAGAAAAGTCCAGGACCAGGCAGATTCTCAGCCACGTTCCACAAGACCTTCAAAGAAGAACTCATTCCAATACTTCTCAAAGTATTCCAGGAAATAGAAAAGGATGGAACCCTCCCAAACTCATTCTATGAAGCTAATATCACCCTCATACCCAAACCAGGAAAAGACACATCAAGGAAAGAAAATTTTAGACCAATATCTTTGATGAATATAGATGCAAAGATCCTTAACAAAATATTGGCAAACCATATCCAAAAGCATATTAAGAAAATCATGCACCACGATCAAGTGGGGTTCATCCCTGGAATGCAGGATGGTTTAACATCCATAAATCAATAAAAGTAATCCATCATGTCAATAGACTTAAGGATAAGAATCATATGGTTATCTCAATTTATGCAGAAAAAGCGTTCGACAGAATCCAACACCCCTTCATTCTCGAAACACTAGAAAAATTGGGGATAGTAGGAACATACCTGAACATTGTAAAGGCTATTTATGCTAAGCCCATGGCCAACACCATTTTAATGGAGAAATACTGAAAGCATTCCCTTTAAAAATGGGAGCAAGACACGTATGTCCTCTTTCACCACTTCTATTCAACATTGTCCTCGAAACTCTAGCCAGAGCAATTAGGCAGACTAAAGAAATTAAAGGGATACGAATGGGAAAAGAGGAACTTAAGTTGTCACTATTTGCTGATGACATGATTCTATATTTAGAGGATCCCAAAAGCTCCTCCCAAAAACTTCTAGACCTCATCAATGAATTCAGCAAAATAGCAGGCTATAAAATCAACATGTATATATCTTGAGCATTTTTATACACAAGTGATGAATCATCTGAAAAGGAAATGAGGAAAACAACTCCATTTGCAATAGCCTCAAAAAAAAAAAAAAAAAAAAAAAAAAAACTTGGAATCAATCTAACCAAAGAGGTAAAAGATCTCTTCATTGAAACAAAACATTGAAGAAAGAAATTGAGGAAGATCTTAGAAGATGGAAAGATCTCCCATGTGCTTGGATAGACAGAATTAATATTGTCAAAATGGCCATACTACCAAAAGTGCTATGCAGATTCAATGCAATTCCAATTAAAATTCCAATGATGTACCTTACAGAAATAGAGCAAGCAATCATGAAATTCATCTGGAAGAATAAAAAATCCAGAATAGGTAAAAAAATCCTTAGCAGGAAGAATGAAACAGGGGGTATCACAATACCAGAACTTCAACTATACTGCAAAGCAATAGTAACAAAAATGGCATGGTATTGGCACCAAAATAGACAGGTAGATCAATGGTACAGAATAGAGGACATGGACACAAACCCAAATAAATACAATTTTTTCATACTAGAAAAAAGTGCCTAAAATATGCAATGGAGAAAAGATAGCCTCTTCAACAAATGGTGCTGGGAAAACTGGAAATCCATATGCAATAGAATGAAATTAAACCCCTATCTCTCACCCTGCAAAAATCAACTCAAAATCAATTAACGACCTTGGAATCAGACCAGAAACCCTTCATCTTATAGAGGAAAAAGTAGGTCCAAATCTTCAACATGTTGGCTTAACTTGACTCCCATAGCACAAGAAATAAAAGCAAGAATCAATAACTGGGATAGATTCAAACTAAAAAGCTTTCTCTCAGCAAAGGAATCTATCAGCAATGTGAAAAGAGAACCTACAGAGCATGAGAAAATCTTTGCCACTCATACTTCAGATAGAGCACTAATTTCCAGAATATATAAAAAACACAAAAAACTCTATACCAAGAATACAAATAACCCAATCAACAAATGGGCTAAGGAAATTAACAGACACTTCACAGAAGAAGATCTACAAGCAATCAACAGGTATATGAAAAAATGTTCAACATCTCTAGTAACAAGAGAAATGCAAATCAAAACCACCCTAAGATTCCATCTCACCCCAATTAGAATGGCGATTATCAAGAATACAAGCAACAATAGGTGTTTGGGAGGATGCGGGGAGAAAGGTACACTCATACATTGCTAGTGGGGTTGCAAATTAGTGAAGCCACTCTGGAAAGCAGTGTGGAGATTCCTCAGAAAGCTTGGAATGGAACCACCATTTGACCCAGCTATCCCACTCCTTGGCCTATACCCAAAGGACTTAAAATCAGCATACTACAGAGATACAGCTACATCAATGTTCATAGCTGCTCAATTCACCATAGCCAGATTGTGGAACCAACCTAGATGTCCTTCAGTTGATGAATGGATAAAAAAACTGTGGTATATATGTATACAATGGAATATTACTCAGCTATAAAGAATAATAAAATCATGGCATTTGTAGGCAAATGGATGAAATTGGAGAATATCATGTTAAGTGAGATAAGCCAATCTCAAAAATCCAAAGGACGAATGATCTCACTGATAAGTGGATGATGACACAAAATGAGGAGTGGGAGGGGGGCAAGAATGGGCAAAGGAGGGACTATATATATGGAAAAGAGGGATGGGAAGGGGGGAAGGAAAAAATAACAAATTGTATCAAACACTATTACCGTATGTAAATGTATGATTACACAAATGGTATGCTTCTACCTCATGTACAAACAGAAACAACATGTATCCCATTTGTTTATAATAAAATAAATAAAAAAAAACTCATCCATACACATTGTGATGTTCAACAAAACTCTAAAGAGTAAAGAGAGAAATAAAGGAGAAGGAGAGAGGAAGGAGAATTGGGGAAAAGGATGTAAGGGGGAAGAGGAAGGGAGAGGAAGAAGTGGTTATGTTATAAAGATAAGCTCAAATCCAACATCATCTTAGCAGTTCAGCTTTACTGAGTTTGGCTTTAATGTCAGATCTTCAACCACAAGGAATAGTAATACCGAAAGTACTTCAGTATTTGTTGTGAAACCATTGTCAAGGATGCTGCTATCATGATGTGCAACTGTCCCCTATGAGGTCTCACAGCAGAAGTTTCTTTGTCATCCCTCAGTAATTGCTACACACTTCCTCCTTTCTGCCGTTTACAACTATGTAAACGTTTTTCTTACCCTGACTACTGGAAAGCCACAGTGAATTTCTTATTCACAAAATTCTAACTCCTTATAGTTATTGCATTGCTTCAGCTTCTTTTCCAAGATCTTTTCTTTTAATATTTTATCAATTTTCTGTATATTATTATGTTCTATGCAGCCTCAAATGCTTTTTGTAAAGAGGTAGAATTTAAACAAACAAAATGGTTTAACTCTGAAAAAAATTAACTTTATTGTCACAAAATAACTGTGCATACTAGTTAGATTCATTATGCTGTGTAGGGAGCGTTCGTCAAGCTTATCTGACAGCAGTCACTGACACCATGGTCTAAATAAGCCAAACCGTCTGGACAGAGAAACTGAGCTCATGGTAAAGACTCGCCATGGCATGAAGGTCTTCGCAGTTGCTGCCGCTGAGTTTGAGCTGAGGGGAGGCCTCCTTCCGTCACGCATCACAGAAAGCTGTGATGTGAGCTCGCCTGCACTGCCTTGCCTCATGCTATGTGCTGGAGCTTGCCATTCCCCCAGTCCTTTATCTCAGACCTGTTGCTGGGCAGAATTGCTTAGGCATGCTTGGTTTATTTACACTACCCGGACCCTCGACGTATAGTTCACCTATAGGCTGACTGTTATACTTTAACAAGTGTGTTAACCTGATTGGATAATGTGTCTATATATGTCCTGTGCAACCCTAAATAAAATTAGATCCGTGCCTTCAGAGTTCAATCTCCAATGCGCTGGGTAAGGATAGGTAGGGTAGGCATGGTTCGTCCTCACCCTCAGCAAACCCGTCTCTAACATCTACAATGCTGTAGTTTTACATGCATGTAACAATTTGATCAGTTTCATTCCCCAGGACCTTATATTTCCCTCTGCTCCTCACTTCTCCTCATCCCATTGCTCTGCTCTGCTGACCTCTCTTCCATTATTATTATTATTATTATTTTAATTAGTGAATTACAGTTACACATATATAAGAAAGATTCATTGTGTTATATTTGTGCATGAGCATAGATTAATTTGGTGGATTTCATTCCCCTGTACATCCCCTTCCCTGCATCTCCTTTCTCTATTAGTCTCTCTATTTTCATGAGAGGGACATCATTTATCTTGTAAGTTTATTATTATGAAAATCCCTTCAAAATTCTCATGTCTTTCTCTGTATCACACAAGTGAGATTTGCTCTATAATGTGAGGGTGGAGTGTAGTTGACTCCACAATTGATTCATGTTCAATATTGCTATTAATTACATGCATTTTTTATTCCAATAAAACATCTATCATTGTCACTTGTTATTGTTAGTACTATCAAAAGTGACTCTGAGGTACAGGAAGAGGATTGGGGTAGGGAGGTAGGAAGGAAATGGGGAAGCACTGGAGAATGAAATGGAGCAAGCTATGTGCATTTATGGATGAGACACAGTGAACCCCTCTATTATGTATAATTAATTATAATGCAGTTATAAAAATTTTAAAAGCACAAATATAAATTAGAAACTTTTTTACAGTATTGAATTAATATATGATTCTATAGAATGTATTATTTTAAAACCCATAAAAAGCACTGTACAATAATATAAAATTAACACTTATCATGGGAAGTAATTGTTATATCTTAGACACAAAAATAGTTCCTCTTGAGTAATTCTGGTCCATGAGTTGGCCATTACTTAAGCTTCACAGACTACTTTGCCCATCAGGGAAGGCAAATATCAAACGTAACAGCTTTCCTGTGTTTAAGGTACAATGAATATCAATCGTAATACAGCAGAACAAGCAATATGCCAAATATCAAGGCTAGTACTTGGTTTTCTGTAAAATGCATTGATTTATTCATTGTATTTCCCCAGATTAAAAAAATAGATTACTTTTCAATTTTTATCAATATTCCATATGCTTTAGGATCCACTGACATAGGACTCTTGACATTGGAATGGTACTCTCATATTTACCACTTGAAATATTAAAACACATGTTAAAAGTAGTTTTCTCACTCTTAACAATGAAAAGGCCTCTCGTAAGGATTTCTGTTATTGCTTAACATATTTCAGAGTTTCATGTTGAGATATTCAGAAGTAGAGAACTGGAAATTCACATGGCATTTAAAAATATCATCATAGTACGCATTTCCTGAGTGGCATGCCAAATTGAACATGGTCTACCAAATGAATTCCAATTTTCTGGTTAAGATTTCTAATCAAAATTCAGTCTTTATTAATGTCAGAAGCACAAACTTCTAACAACCGCCTGAAGTCCAAATACATGTAAGTGTCTTTGTTAAAGTTTGGAAAACCAGGTAAAAATTAATTCTCACTAGAAATTGTAGTTATAGAGGATGCATTCGAGAAGTCCCTAGAGAATTTTAATAACTGACAAAGGTAAAAGGATAAATACAATATTAATTTTATGAGATTTTTTATGCTTGAGTAAACATAAAACTTTGTAATTATATTTACAGGGCTTGGCTGTGTTGAAAGATAAGGGATAATTACATTCATGCCTAATGGGAAAAAGCCTGCTGAAGTTGTGCAGGTTTTGTGTGTTAACAAAACTGTAATATTAGGAAATTCAATCAAATGTTAATTAATTACAAGGAAAAGTGCTATCTGTGAATGTATTACAAGTAAATCTATATATTTAGGAACTGAAAATATTTTCATTTTCCTCTCCATTATCATTTTTTCTGTCATGCAAAAATATGGGCATAATTAGGCTTTTATATCAGGCATATAATTAAGATTGAATATGCAGATTTACTAGATAGAAAAAACGTAAAACTATAGCACTTATTTCTTAGACTTTACACAGTACCACATTACCATTATTTATATTTTGAAGTATGGGTTAGATCATTTTTCTTGTGGTTTATAATAGTGTTAGTTCCCAGAAAAGCCATCTTTTCTCAATACATCCTATGTGTTTATTGGCTATTAAAATGTCTTTTCCATAGTTGCATTTAAATGTTAATAAATTAAATATTTAGGATAGTCAACTTAATAAAAAAGGTAAATATGTTTGCTAATACTTGGTTCTTTTATAAACTTTAATCAGTATAAAACAGAAAGCAGTTATTTACGAAGTTAGTGATTGATATAGAGACTGAAAGATAAAATTTTTTCACCCTAATTTGAATTTTTTTCCTAAATGGATATCCTGAGTTATGTATGTAGTAAAGAGAAATTGCTTGACAACATGTAATTGTTTTCAAATTAAAATTGGCAGGTTTCCATGCTCAATAGAGTCATTAAAACCTAGAATAAGAATATGTATGCTAGAATAAGAATACTGACTTTGAATTCTGTGGTTTCTAGGTTCTCCAACAAATGCCAGTCACAGATCTGACTTAGTTGGTGCATTCTATCCCAAGCAATCTTAGGTAACTGAATAATTCACATGTATAAGCAGGCCATGTAAATTCTTATCGCATATGTTATAACGTGCTTCATTGCTTATTATACATTTTCTTTATTCCTTAAAACCTAATGTAAAATTTTGCAGATAAGTGAAAGAGATAATACCACTATTTGCCATTTTATACCTTTTTTATTTTAAAATATTTTATGAAGTGCTTTGGAAGTTCAATACTGTAACTGAGAGCAACTAAGAGGATAAGTAGTGACTAATTTACAGGTTTTCCTGAAATTCAGTCACCCTCACATCACTTTAATTGCCAATGTATGATAAACTGATTGGCAGACATCTAGGAATGTGTGAAGTGTGACATGTGAACATTTGTCATCTCCTTGACTGGACCTCTGTCTTCTACTCAGCTTGTAGTAGGTCTTCAGTCATCCTCACTGTATTACAACACAAGAAATGCATATTTCTGCACTGACTTAATTGCTACATAAAATGATGTTAAAGGTGTAAGCTAAATCAAAAGATTGATTTTTTGCAAAAAAGTATATCAGTGAGTTGGTTGTTAAATGTAATTATAGTGCAATGAATTTTTATAAAATTCTGAGGACATGGCAATTGTCAAGGATTCATATCATATCTGATGTTGCAAATATGAAAAATTTAGGGCTTTTAGTTTAGATGTAGGCATGTAGTATTTCACAGCAATTTTAGATTAGGCACTAGAATTGATTGTACTCAATAATGTTTTGTATGATTCTGAGAGTTTATGAGTAGATTGAGTCCACTAAAATTGCCTAAAACTTGACACTTTCACCCTGTGAATAATTAAGATAGTTTAAAAGATGGTCATTTACAATTAAATTAAAATGTAGGCAGCAACATAAATAAGAAAAGTATCACCTCCAAACTCTACCACTTAGAAATAAATATTAATAACTGATGATCATAATTCTATGACTTTATATGCATAACAGATTAAAAATAGTTAAAATGATTTTGTTAAGGACTATAATTGTTTTATCCAAAATAAAAAAATTTAGTGGCATTTAGAAAATGGACACATCTGAAATTAATATTAATAATTGGTATTTTATATGTTTCTTATTGCAATAAGATATTAATGTAAAAACTTTCTAAAGGTAAAACATACGTTAGGTAATTTGTTTTATTTTAGCACATGCTTCAGATTGGGGTGGGTTTCTATTGTCTTGAGTATGAAATGAAAGGAACTGAATTTATTTCATCTGCTTTATGCCCCAACCATTTATAATTTCATTATATATTTACTCTTTCAATCTTGTCATGGTTTATAATATTTACATGTTCACAATCATTATTTGCATATTTATTTTATTTCAAATCATTTCAAATATACTCTTCAATATATATCAAAATCTTTGTGATATTTTCTCATTTTTCATTCACATGTTTTTTGCTCTAATATCTAAACACTGGTCTCATTTAAGTTTTTTTATTATTTATCTTTGAATAATGGGATATCTGTTTGGGATATGGTTAATTTAACTATGGAGAAAGAGAGGTAGTAATTTTGGTAAATGGAAGCACAAACATGTCCAATTAAATATGATATAGAATGTCATTTCATCAAGTATTTTGTCTTTTGTGCTGAGAAAACATCACATTTCAGTTTGGGTGCACCATGCCTTAGTAAAAGGTACCTCTTAATTTATATAGCCTCCAGGTTGTGATCTGAGGGTCAGATGTTTTATTTTAGCTTTTATTCTACTTTATCTCAGCACATTTTATCATATTTAGAAACAATATTGTTCTATTTGAACATATTAATAATCTTGAGACAGCAAGAAAAATAACATGAATGGGTAATTGATATAGTTGATAACTTGGAAATACTGAATAGTTTAATAAATTCTACCAATTAAGAGAATTTTTTTATATCATATGAACACTTATTATGCAGTAAAATATAAATTAATTCAAATAGTTCTAATATTTTCTAATATAAAAATTCCAAAGGATTTTATCTGGATTTAATAAAATTTATAACAAATCAATCTATTATTATTTTGTTATGACATTACATTCCTTGAATAGAATTTTTCATGTTATTTCTGTATAAGGAAAAAGGTCCTGCCTTTTTCTGTTAATGGCATTCTGTCTGAGTTTCTTTACCTGTTTTTGTTGTTGTTCTTATTGTTGCTGCTTTTTTGTTGTTGTTTTGTTTTCTGTGGTACTGGGTATTGGACCCAGGACCTCACCCATGCTAGGCAAGCATTCTACCACTAAGCAACATTCCTAGACCCCTGGTTTTTGTTTATTTTGTTATTAAGAAAGATTATTTTGATAGCCCATCTCATAGAATGCCTGCCTTTCATGCTGGAGGCCTGGGTTTGAGTCCCCAGTACTCTGTGATTATGGAAATAACAAACAAACGAAAAGAAAGATTATTTTGTTAACAGTTTTCAAAGTTATTTCATTAGGATTATTTTATCTCCTTTGAATAAAGTCTTATGATTCATATGTACAGTATACAGAGTACTAGGACATATAAGCCTAGTAGTATATCTCTACTGCTAGTGATATTTATTTATTTATTTATTTGATACTGGGTACTTGTATTAGTTTTTCCAGATAAATGTTACATATTTTGTATGTAGCTATACTGTTTAATAGTGTAATATTAATTCGGTTTAATTTTATTTAATACACTTTGATATCTTTACTTTAAATCATCTTCTTATGAAAAGAGAATAAATCATTTAATAATTTTTCCACTACTTATTCACCCAAGACATCCATATCTTAGATTAATAAGTTCCCAAAGTTCTATATTATATTTACTATTATTATATAGAATTTCAAATGTAGGTATATACCAAGATGAGTAAAATAAGGTTAATGAACAGAATATTAAATCATCATAGAAAATTTGGAAAAGAAGGAAGAGTATAAAAAATGAAACTTGTATATCATACTATTACTCAGTAAGAACCAGTGTGAATTTGGAAAATTTTCTTCCACTGCTTATTTCCCATCCATCATAGATGAATAGACATATAAACTCACTGTACTATATATTTACATAAGATAAATACATTAAAATTTTAATTAGCATTGCTTAGAATGTATTCTGCATGTTTTGCATAAATATTATATATTAAATATGTCAGTTTATATATGATATCATGTACACTTATTTTTTGACTTAACTTCATAGTATTAAATATGATGTTTTAAAAAAAATTATGCCACCTTGAGAAATTCACTGTGCCTTTTGCTTCCCATTTTTCTCTCAAAATTCCACATTTGGAGAAATCTCTGAGAGGGTCAACCATCCTTCTTTAGGCATATGAAGGTCTAAATTGTGTCTATCTTATGCATATCACCATGAGATACTGATACACTGAATAAATGATACAAGTAAATAAGCAGTGATGGAGTGTGAAGGTTGGGACAAAGGGGGTTGACTGTGTAACTTTTGTTTATTTATATTCTCTCAATGTAAGCCTGTGGAGTCTCTGTTCATCATCCTGTTATAGTTCCTTTGAATCTTATTATCCTATAATTGGAAGACATAGAATCTGAGAAAACTTTCATTTTGAATTTTTATTTTGAGACACAGAACACTCAGGTAGAACATTACTAATTTAGAGTTGACAATACAGAATGCCTAAATAATGGAATTATTTTTGATACCCAATTGAATTTTTGATCAACACTATTTTACCAAAAAACACCTCATTATCACATCATATGTAACCCCAGCATTCCTTTGTTCTAAAATCACTTTTGTTAATGTTTTGTGAATCTACAATATGTGGATTAGAGGAAATCTGAGGCTTAATTATAGAAAAATATATCAAGTTCATTTTAAAAATTGACAGACATAAGTTGAAATTTGTAAGTATATATCTTTTAGAAAAGACACTATAAGTTGGGGGGAGCAAAACCATAAAGAAAACAACTGGACTTACAAATACACAATTTTGACTTGCTCTACTTTAAAGACCAAAGAGTATAGAGAGAGTAAAATCCAGACCATGCTAGAAGAAAATCAGAAAGGAGTGTTGATACTGAGAGACCATAACTTAAATATAATGGGGAAACAACAAAATGATAGTAGTGGATAGTCGAGCAGAGAAGTAGGAAGAATGATATTCCCACAGAGAAAAAGTAACAATGTACAAAGAAAAGAATCACAAAAGCACTTCATCCAGTGGAAGGAAAGGTCAGTTCGAGTGTGTGAGACCGAAAACTGTGGTAGGTATCCTGTCACAACTTCAAAGGTATCTATACACTAATCCTAAAATAAGTATGCATTCCATGGAAAAGAGGGTTTGAAGATGTAGATAAGACATGCTGACATTAAAATAGGAAGATTCTTCTGAATTTTCCATTACCCAAGCTGGTCACCTAAGCCCTTAAGGGTAGGAAACTTTCTTAGTCTGGAGACAGATGGGAGACGTAAGGAGACAGGAGGAAAAGTCAGAAAGATACCAAGTGGGAGGGTTCTTTGTGCCATTGCTGCCTCTAAGGCATAGGAACTCACTAGCAAGGATCAAAGAGAGGCTTTTAGAAGTCACTGCCAGCCACCAGATGGCAAAGAAAAAGGAAAGGGGACCTCAGTCCTGCCATCACAAGGTGCTGGATTTTGACAATAACCTGAGAGAACTGAGGGCTGTATGTCTCCCAGAGCCTCCCAACAAGAGCCCAGCC
The DNA here is from genome assembly GCF_902686445.1 of Sciurus carolinensis. Lineage (NCBI taxonomy): Eukaryota > Metazoa > Chordata > Mammalia > Rodentia > Sciuridae > Sciurus > Sciurus carolinensis. Next base: position 147,311,334 of record NC_062214.1, read on the forward strand.
ATCAACATCTAGATCTCAGCTCTGTGAAAACCAGAGCAGAGAAACCATCATAGCCAACTCAGACTGCTGATTTATAGAACTACAAGATCATGAATTTGTCTTGTCTTGAGTCACCAAGTTTGTGGTCTTTTATTTTGATAGAAATAGAAATCTAAGAAACTAAGCTAGTATTTATTAGCAACAACAGTGAGAAATAAGTGTGTATTTAGAGAGTTTACTGTTAACTACTTGTTTTAGGATTATTACATACACAGAAAAATTCTTTGTGTAGGACTATTATCCTTGGCATCTACATGTTCCCCCAATTCTTGCCACTTCCCAGTGACAGAAAAAATTTGTATGTAGAAATAGGGAGAACCAGATGGTACATTAAAATATTTTTTCCTTAATGTTTAATCTAAAAATTCACAATGATCATTACTATCCTTTATATATATGTATGTATCTATATATGTAAAAAGGATATAATTCTGTCATTATTTAAAGACAACATGAGTTTGCATATAAATCAGCAAATGTATGGAAAATTGAATTTATACATAATTTATATATTAAGTTTTTCAGATTATAGTCAATATCAAAAACTACATATTTTTATATACAAAATCACAATTATTTTAAAGACTATAGTATTGAAGATAGGTCAAGAAATATAAATATCTGGGAATTAATCTAACAAAAGTATGCAAGACTTCTGTATATGGAAATGACAAAACATTAATGAAAGTAATAAGATTAAATAAGTGGGTTTGGTTTGAAGACTATTTTGTAAAGATTTTAAATTCTACTCAAATCAATGTACAGATTTCATGCAGTACCAATCAAAATATGAAAGGAAGTGTGTGTGTGTGTGTGTGTGTGGTGGGTGAGATTGGCAAGCCAACTCTGAAATGTGTATAGAATTATAAAAGCATAAGAGTAGTCAAGATCTTGAAGAAATACCAAACCAACTGGAGGACAAACACCATCAGATGATATGATGTTGTGATATAAGAAATATATATTTGATCTACATACCCGGGTCCTGCTACTCTTAAAAACCATTGTAGATGAGAAAAATCTTTGGTTCTAATTTGTTCTAATATTTAGTCTTTGACTCCAATTCCTGACACAGCTCCTAGGATTTTTATAATTTCCTGAGTGACAGTGACCTCTGACACACAGTTCCTAAGTCCTTTGGAATTTCCTAGATAACAGGAGCATCTTTTGTTCTAATGAGGTGATTTTTGTTGGGTTCCTAGATAGCCTTAAGATAAGGACTGGTTACCAGGGGAACCCATCATATGATTAGAAGTTTGGGGCTTTTGGTCCTCCTCCCTGTCTGGAAGGGGACAGGGCTAAATATTGAATTGATCATCACTGAAATTTTTTGATCCCTGGTACCATAGTAAATAATCAAATAGTATGCATTATCAGTACTTACATTTAAGTCAAATTTTAAAAATTTGATGTGAATACAATTTGATTAGTTTTGACAAATGTATTCAAGGTGGTAGGATACAGAACATTGCCACAGCCCAAGACAGTTTCGTTGTGTGTGTTTTTTGACATAAGATTTCTGACTTGCATCTGCAGTATTTATCAGTGGGGTTTTTCCTTTTCATTACTGAGTATATTCATTGTATGAATATATTATTCATCCAGTGGTGGACATCTAGGTTGTTTCCAGTTTTTGTTAATTTTAAAACAACTGTTGTGTATGTTCTTAAAGAAGTCACTCTGTGGATATATGTCTCAATTTCTCAAGACATACTACAAAATGGAATTATTGGGAGATAAAGTGGTGTATTTTGAGCTCTAAGTAGAGCAGGGAAACAGTGTTTCAAACTGATTCTGTTATTTTCCCCTCATATCAGCAGTGTATGAGAATTCCAGATATATCTTTTCAACAGTTGACATTTTCAATCTTTGTAATATTATCTTTTTTCTTAGTGTGAAGTGACATCTAATTTTGTTTTTAATTTGCAATTTCCCTCATGTTGAACACATTTTTGTGACTAATAGACATTTATGTAACTTTAACAATGTTGGACACATGTTTATGTCATCATTAGACATTAATATAACTTCTAAAAATAACTTTTTAATTCTTTTACCCATTTTTTGCATTGTTTTTCTTTTCCATTATTGATCTATGACAATTCGTTTTTTTTTTTTTTTTTTCCAAATCAAAGTCAATTTAACTTTATTGGACCACTTTCTCTCAGGCAATTAGACAAACATTTGTAAAACATCAGATGAGAAAAAGGAACACGGAGTCCAATAATGCAAAACAATATTTATAAGAGAGAAATCATGAAGTGGAAAGGATAAACACAATTATTCTATCAGCACCTTCTGTTCTTCTAAACGTTACTTAACTCACATGAAGAGAACTCTGACAAACAACCAAAATTGCTTCTTGCGAGCATACTCTGATAGATCCTTAAAGAGTTAATTTTACAATTAAAAAGAAAGAAAATGCTTGAGAAATTTTCAATTTTGATGAACTAGAGCAAGTCTTCATGGGATTACCAATTATTTTGGGGCAACTGATAACAGCAAGGTGAAAGGAAAATACAATTGTCTTTATGTTTCTATTTGGCAATGCACAAAAGTGATAGACACAAAGTTCAAACCATCAATATAGGCTCATTTGGAGAAGAGAACAATTCATATTTTTAATCTGTTTATTGTTATATTCTTGTTCTCTTTGTGTTTCTGAATCTTGTTCTTTTTGTCCCTTTTCTTCTTACTGTTGTTATTGTTGTTGTTCTTTGTCTTCTACTTCTGGTCCTGGTCTTCTGCATGTTTTTCTTCTTTTCTTCATCTTCTCCTCCAACTCATTTTCCTTTATCTCCTCCTCCTCCTCCCCCTCTTCCTCTTACTCCTCCTCCTCTTATTTCTTTCTCCAATGCCAGTTTGTCAAACTGTGAAGCATTCTATTCCTTCACACGTTTCTGACACATATGGCCTCTGTTCCGGATCACCTAAATGGTGTCAGGTCACAAGGAATGGAAAGATTGGAAGCCAGGTGCCTAAAGCAAGGATTCTTCATTCAAGTGTTTTTCTCATGCACTTGTCACTGTCATGAAAGGCTGCCTGAATAGACACCCAGTGGTTGCCTATCTTCTTTACCCCTCATGGATATGAACTTTGCAAAACCTGATCAGGTCCAGGGGAGGACACTTGACAGGGAAGTCCAGCAGTCCCAGGGTCAATCGATTAACACTTCCATCATTGCACTTTGTTTGTGCAAAAGTCCACCACACTCTGGCTGTTTTTCGGGCCACAGCACTCTTTCTTTGGGTGGTGAGTTGTCCTGATCTCACAGTAAATCATTTCTCCCCACCATCTGATTGTCCCACTTACTCTCATGCTCTGACACAATTTGCTGCAGCTCAAAGTCCTCTGGATCCTCCTTGTTGAGCAAGTGCTCATCTAAGGCCCTGCATATGATGGCAGGTGCCCTATCCTGGCAGGTCACCTGATCAGGGTTGGAGAAAGCTCATCAGAGAATGAGTTTTGGAGCAGTCACCCAGAGGGCAGTGGTCAAGGTCATTCAGGAGATAATTTAATTCTCAGCACAAGGGCACCATTTGTTATCTTCCAACCTGAGACCTTCAAGTGTTCACATGGGATCTTCCGATGTGCTTCTAGGTCCAAACAGCCTTTGTGCATACACACTGTGGTCCCTACAAGATGGGAGGAAGGGTCCCATTTTCTCCTGCATCCCATTTCTGCTCTGGGATACATACTCCCCTTGTGGGTGGCCCAGGCAGGAACCCTAGAGCTTTAGTCCTGACAGCCAGGGCATAAAACAGACTCAGGAACAAAAGCATGCTTGTGACTCTTTAATGATAGCCAAGAGAGTTTCTTGCCTCTACGGCCTCAGTGCTTGATGGAGTTAATGAAGTATGAACCCAGCAGGGGCAATGTTTGAACAGGGCTCCTCTGCAGCTGGATACCTGGAGCATTAGGACGTAAACTCCACACCCATAAAAATTCTGCAAAGGGAGTCACTAGCTCTCTATTCACGTATGTGCAACTGTGGCGCTAATGGTTTCTTGAAAAGCCCCCAGTTGTCTGTGACCTGCAGTAACCTAACCTAATCATGTTAAGGAGGATCCCTTCCCTTCCATCACTGACATTGCCTTCCAACACCCAGGAGTTATGACTGCTACATCCTCTTTACCAACCTCCAAGGGTCCAACTCACTCACCTAGACACCAAAGTTCAGAGAGTGCAGCCTGCACCCTATGTGTTTCTCTGACCTCATCTGAACACAGCACTAACCCCTGCACTTCCAGACTACAAACCCCACAACCTGCAAGTCCACTCACATCTGGAACTGGGGCATGCTGGTACTCTCCCTCAACCCAGGTCAAGTTCTTAATACTGACCTCTGTCTTCTTTATTCTCTTCTATCCTACTCAACTTTCCAGAAGCTCTAATTCAAGAAGGCAGGCCTCGTCTAACGTGTTTGCTATGTACTCTAGCTTCCCCAGTGAGGGCACCCAGGGGGATTCCCTGCTGAATGACTCACCACGATGCTCTTATACTCCATTCTCCTTTGATTTTCTAGATAGACGTGAAAGGAGCAGTTCTCTCCCACTTGCTTGTTGTAGAGAGGTAGTGAGGAACTCTTAGCAGAGACCCTTGACAAACCGGACTTGAGCTCGGCCTCTGAGGATGGTGCTGCCACTACACTGGGCACCAGAGCAACTCCTTGAGAGGCTCTAGCTCTGTGGTTGGTTTGAGAGCTGGTATTAGAACTGAGCCTGTAACTGGAGGAGAAAAGATTCCAACATGACAGACTGGTCCTGAACTTTGCAAAAACAGGCTATCCCCTTGTCTGCCAGGAAGGTCCTAGTCTCTGAGCCCATAGTGGACCTCTTCCCAGACAGGGGCCATTGCCTGAGTGGACAACAGCTTATCCTTTTTCCCAGCCCAACATCAGCCATATAGATTCCACCCAGTGCAACAAAACTCTGACCTTTCTTTATATACCTTTACGTACATACCCCAGGCCTCCTCACACTCAGGCTATGCCTTGCTTGACTTGCCATCCTCCAGCTGGGCCAGCAGGTGGTGTGCTTGGTGCTCCAGATTCAAGCCACTCATGTACAGCTGAAGGTAAGGCAGCAGCAGCTGGAGAATCATGAGGCCTGAGGCTGATGGAAAGCCTTGCTGTACTGGTCCATCCAGGTGCCCGGGATGAAAGGCATGGCACTTGGGAACAGCAGCTCCAGCACCTGCTGGGTGGTGATGAAACCTGAGTAAATAGATCTGAAGGTGCTGCCCCAGGCGGGGTTCCTACCGAAAAAGACAGGCATGAACTGGTTCATGAGCTCTTCCTGTCTGTTATCTTCAAGGGTCTCTATCCTGCAGGGCTCATCCATGTTTGGAACCAGCTCATTTTCACCCTGTGTATGGGACTTTCAGGAAAAATGTGAGAAAATCTCCTGAAGCAACTCTTCCCTCTTCTAACCCATTTGCAATGCAAGGAACCTGTGTTATACCTGAAGCTCAGTTCTTTCTTCTCATGGCTTCTTCAAATGAATCATTAATGCTTCTTCTGAAGTGAAGCAGACGCCTGGAATCCAGGTGCACAGAAGTGTTTGAAGGCACTTTCTTCCTGGAGGGTGCTTTCTCTTCTCTCGGCCGGATCTCCCCTCCCATGGCAGAGTTTTCTAATCTATTGCCCTCCACTCTTGAGGGAGCCTGCTGGTCGGGTATCCTCTTTACCTTAAGTCCGGGTCCCAGGGGAGACTGCTGAGGCCACGCCTACCACTGGGACCTGGGAGTCATCTGTAGCCCGACAGCCAAGGTGCCATGACAATTCTGTATATATTCTGGGTGTGAATCCTTTGCCGGATAAATATATTGCAAATATTTTCTCCATTTGGACTTGCCTTTTTATTTGAAACACAGGAGTCTGCAAATGTGCTGAAGATTTTAATGTCAATGAAGTACAATGTATTTATTTGTTGTTTTATGATAATTGCTTTCTATGTATTGTCAATGAATTCAGGATCCAAAGCAAACAGAAAGGATACATAATCTCACAACCAAAATATGATTACTATTAATATTTTGATATGTATATGCTTACATTTCCTTATTACTCACAGAAAGTATGCATTGAGATGGCAAAATTGATTTCTAGGTATCATCTTTTTAATAAAATATTTTAGTTTCCAGGCATTATCTGTTTCTGCAGGTATGTGTTTTTGTTTGTGTTTGTCTAGGTTATTTTACTGCTTTATAAACATGGATATTAGTTTATAGAAAACTGATTATAATGCATATAATTCTTATTCATAGAAATGCAAATAATTATGTTCTATGGAATATAGCTGATTACTACCCTGTAAATAAAGCTGTTTTTACAAATTCATTTCAACACTTTTTACTGTACATTTTTTAAATTCTTTAAGCCAGTTGTAAAACATAACTAGTTTACTCATTTAAAAACTTGAGACATGTCAATTGTGTTTGTATGAGTCATGATTTTACCTACTTTTGAACTTTCTCTTTTAATAGCATATGTTCACAAAATAGTAATCAACTTGTACAAATTACTTTTCACAAATATATATGTAAGGAAAATGTAGCTATTTTGGCTATTTTCTGTTATTATTTCTATTATTTAAAAAACAATAAAAAAATTGTAAAAAGATTACAAACAATTTGGGACACCGGAACTAAATAAAAAATTAACAGAAGAAACCAAAAGGACAGTGAAAATAACTTAAAACTTGTATACAACCCTGTATATTGAAACATGTATTATTTTAATTTAAATACCACTAAATTAACATCATTTTGTGTTCAGTAGTTTGGAGAATGTGAAACAAAATGCTACTACTCAATTTTTGTAATAAGAGTATGAAGCATAGGTGTTTGTACTACAAATTGGCAAAACCATTTTGGAGAATCACAAACAACATACTTTTCAGAAATGCTTAAAATTACTATACACTTGACCATCAGTATCACTTATGAAAAAATATCATTGGAAATAATTAGATAAAATTGGCAGATCCTTTTATACTTACATATTTATATTTTTCTTCTGGAGAACAGATTTCATATAATATAAAGAGAATTCCTGGATATCTCTGAGTAAAAAGAAGAGACACTGATGAATATTGTGGACTCAGTTTTTGAAGTTACCACAGTTATCAAAATACAGCACAGTAATAAATTATACTTGTGTTATTTATTCTGTTTTAATTATAGGACTCCCTAATTTAACTGTTGGGAACTGGAATCAGTAGCTAATTTGGGAAGGGTTGTTGAAACCCCCCAAAAATAAATTCTGGATACATTTTTAACAGCACTCATTTCCTAAAGTTGCTTTTCTCTATCAGATTTAATAGTAAACACCATTCTTTTCCATATGGAAGTCTCCTTTATTTATTTTTACAATTTTACCTTAAAATTTGTTTTTAACGAATAGATGATTTTTAGAATAGTTTTAGATTACAGGAAAATGAAGCAGGGAATCAGTCCAGAAAGTTGCTATACGCCAAGGTCCCTCTTACACGTAAACTCATCTGTTTCTCATGTTGAGTTTGAAGAGTGTATATTTTGGATACTATTCCTTTACCAGGCATATGTTTTGCACATATTTTCTCCCAATATGTTGCTTATGTTTTTATTGTTTTAACCATCTTTTGCAAGCAATTTTTAATCTTAATAAAATAAAAAATAATTTATTTTCTTTCATGGGTCATGATTTTGGTGTTATATTAAACACATTTAGTTTACACTTTGTTTTTAAGTCTGTAGCACTGTTCAGTCTGGTCTGGGACATGTCGGGATATTTTGCCATGTATTCTCGTTACCTTCTATGTATGTCCCCAATACATGGTACAGAATAGATATGTATTAAGTGAGTATTATTGGAATTATTGAGTAATAAAATTAATGGATAAATAAATAAGTAAACACGTGAATACGTGTTGACAGCTCCAGTTTTTCCTTTGTAGAGTTTTGCTATAACCCTATCTTTGTCGAATATAGTAGGAAGCTTGCAGATAAAGTTTGAGTCTTCCTCCCATTTTATTTGACTTCCTCCAAATCATTATGTCTTTCCAGTTTATTGATATGTCTTAGGAGATTTAATAGTTTTTTGCATATATCTAAGTAACTTATGAAAATATTTCTTATACATGTTGACATTCTCTGATATGTGCTAAATCCTAAAGCCTTATAATGTATCAACAATTTTCTTTACATATGCAAAAAGTTTTAAAGTATATATATATATATTTTTTTTTTTTTTTGGGTGCTGGGGATCAAACCCAGGGCCTTGTGCTTGCAAGGCAAGCACTCTACCGACTGAGCTATCTCCCCAGCCCTAAAGTATATTTTTTATGGTCTTATAAATACTATAAAGTTGATGAAAATACTATTTTTGAGTTCCCAATGTTTTATATTTATATGTATATATTTTGCGTCTTGGGAATCAATTGCATATAATACAAAGCAAGAATAGTGCTGGTTAACTCTGAGTAAACAGAAAGAGGTTAATGTACATTAGGGATCCAGTTTTTGAACTTAATAGTTGTCAAGATACAACTTTGTAATAAATTGTGCTTGTTTGTCAGATAATTTAGCTAATTTAGCTGTTAGGTGTTGTAATTGTTAGGACTGCTTCTGTTTTTTAAAACCCCATGATCAAATCCATGAGGCATTTTTATTGTTATATTCTATGGTTGCATTTCTTTACTGAATTTGATGCTGAAAACCACCTCCTTCCTCAGGGACTTCTCTTTCTTCTTTTTCCCTTGGTTTTTCTTCTCTTTGTCATAGACTGATCTACTGAAGCAACATTGAGAGAAGGATGAAAAATTTGGCGCACTTGTATTCCAACAACCTTTTTGTAAAATCCCCCTGCTCATCTAATTCGTTAAATTGTATTTACACTGTTAAGATGTATCACATATGAAGTCCTTCCAGAACAAAATTTTCCCTCATGTTTAAACATACATTTAACTTTAACAGAGGGCTGTCATTTCCCTTTTTAATTTGATCTTATAGAATTTCTGTAGTATTTTATGACTGTAGAGAATCCAAGCACAAATGTGTTTCTCTTCACAATTGTACCTCCATTTAAGAGAAGTTTTTGAAAATGTACACAGTATTGTGAAAAGAACCAGAGTCCAGTGATGTCTTATTTGTCATGAAGATCTTTTAGTTACATGCACTAAGTTGCTTCTTTGAGACTAAAGTTCATATAATACATAGGAATACATTCTTGGTTTCTTATGAAGGCACAGACAGTTCAACAGAGAAGAAATTATAAGGAAATATGCAATTTTATCACAAAGCTACCAATGAGAATAAAGGGGAGAAAGTGTTTTTGAATTTAAGGAGACTGTTTTTGATCAGAGCCTTAAGTATGTTTAAGTACATACAATGGAGCATTATAAAACAAGATGAAAACTGTACTTGGGCATAATAATACTGAATAATGCTTGTGTGCATGTCAGGCAAAGAATGAGTTATATTTTATTGTCAGGATACACTGTAAACTTTGTAAACAACTGAATGTAGGATTTGTAGGACCATAATGCTTCAGTAAGTGGAATCCAACAATGAAGGCTGAATCATGGATTGAAAAGTGAAAAACCAAGCATTAGGATAGTAGGGAAGGAGGTCCTATACTAGTGTAGGAGAGAATTAATGGTTCAGAGTGAACTTAAGACAACGGGGAAAATACATAAAATACTGTTGATATATAATTTACTGACTGTGGTGACCACTTGCCTTTAGGAGAGATGAAGTCGAAGAATCAATCATGATCCCCAACTTTTTTTTTTTTTTGGTACCAGGGATAAAACCCAGGGGTACTTAAATACTGAGCCACATCCTCAGCCCTCTTTATATTTTTCTTTTGAGACAGGGTCTCACTAAGTTCATTAGGGCCTTGCTAAGTTGCTGAGGCTGGCTTTGTACTTGTGATCCTCCTGTTTCAGTCTCCTGGACCACTGGAATTACAGGTGTGAGCCACCACACCCAGCTGATCCCTAACTTTTGAACCTAGGTAATGGTAATATATAAAATAAAGAACTTAGAGTTATATAGAAAATGGACTTCAAGTATTAACTCATTACTTGCCCAAATTACTTAGTTTTTAAAACTCATTAGGGTTGTTTTGACAATTGATTTGGAAAATATTCATTAAGTACTGAAGTGAGTAGAACTTAATATGGTAAATGAAAATTAAATGTTATTTATTATTTTACTATTATTATTATTATTGAGTATAGAATGAGTAACACTGGTGACAAGTTAGCCTTGAATATATGAAGCATGACATGTTACAAGAAATTATAAGATGTAGATGTAGAGTAGGAAATTTGAAGTTTGCCTCTACACTAAGGGGAGAGTTTGATCAACAGATGTACATTAAAAAGTCATCAGTACAGAGAGGGTAGGGCAAAATCATGAAAGTTAGAACTCTATGACATTGTTATTAAAACATGTTTCTAATTCCACATGGATTTTAGATATAGATTTAAAAATTCAAAGAAATATTGCCCTTAAAATATCAGAAAGAAAAATCCAAATATTATAATTAATGAAGAAACATTAGATTCAAAAATAATATTTAAATTTATCTGGAAAAATTATGAAATTCTCTGCTTCCAGAACTTTGAGAAATCAATTTTTGTTGTTTATAAACCACTATTTTATAATATTTTGTTAGAGTAGTCCAAATAGACCATGACAGACATGAAAAAATTCAAAGCTTTTCCCATAACATGACTCTGTAATTTGAAAACTGAAAAAGGAAGTTATATTTTAACAGTCAAACTATCTTTCAGATGAAGCTCTTTTCTTAATAGAAGTACATATGTTCTATGTACTTCCATGTGCCATTGGAATGATGGGTTTTGGAGGACTAGAGTGAGAAGTTTCTCAGAAATAACTTAAAGAGAAAAAGATTGCCTTGTAAGTCAGATATATGTACACACCCATTTGAAAAGATACACAAGCTGAAAGACAGAGACATAATCAAATAAGACTAGATTCTACCTAAATAAAATGTATTATTATGTCTTACAAAGAATATCAATTACAATATTTTAAATTCATGGATTAAAGGAAATAAATAATTCCTTAAGATCTTGACAGTTTAGTGGCAGGGGGTCCTAATCAAGGGATTTTCAGTGGTTACCTAATCCTACTGGCAAGATCATTCTAGTCTCAGATGCCATATGACTTCTTTGGATGTTAGGCCTGAGAAGCATCCATCAGAGAAGAATTTGGCTTTTGTCTATGTCTAACTGTGTGCTTATGATGCCTCATACAAAAGAGGAATATTTTTCATCACGAATCAATTAAATAGCAGTATGACTTTATGTATCAGTTACTTAAGCTTTAAAGTACCCTCTTAAAAAGATGTTGCCTTTTCAGTGTGCTGATAAAATCAGGTCTCTAAGATTGTGGGTCCCAGAAAGTGGTAAATGTGCAACGTGCTAATTTGTGAAATTTTGGTAGAAATCACCAATCCTTCTGCCAGGTGACAGAGAATGCTCCTAGTTATGTGGGGTTTTTGTTTGTTTTTGTTTTTCATGGTGGCATGGTGGGGATTGAACCCAGGGCCTTACACATGTTAGGCAAGTGCTCTACCAACTGAGCTTTGTCTATGACCCTTATGTTTTATTCCCTATTTTAAACTTGTCTGTTGTATGTTTTACCCCTTATCAGTGAAGATGGCAGTACTTATATTGCTTGTGTTATAACTAGAATGATAATAACTTCAAAATTCTGTAATGGGTGGTAACCAAGAAGAGAGGCTCCAGGATGAGATTATACTAATTACTGTTTTAAAACGTGACCAGATCCATCAGAAGTTAGATGACCGTCTTTGATTTATTTATATGGAAGGGGGGCATCATTGCTCTACATGTTTATTTCTTAAGAAAACTTAAATTTTAAGAATTTCTAAAGATTTATGATCACTTATGATTTTAACCACTTTTGAAAATAATTCCTACTTCAAAACTATTCTGAATCATTCTGTAAATGTTAAGTATAAGGAGGAGGATGGACTAAGCATAGGTTCCTGACTTTCCTCTCACTTGAAATGCTCCATTTGCTTTATTTCCTGAATCTCTGAGGAACAGATTTTCTAAGACATCTATGGAGAGTCAGCAAAAAGGTGTCTTGCATGCCTTATCGAGTACTTCTAATCACTCACCTGACCACTCAAGCAGGTACTTCTCTGCTTAAAAGTCATAGGATATCCACACCCCAGCTGACCCATCCTGCTGCCAGGAAACCTCTTACCTCCTATGGTTCACTGGATATGATATTTATCAACCAGCCCCTACAATTCTGGTAACCAATGGGGGGAGATTTATTTCAAGTTGAAACTTTTTAAAGACTTAGGCATTTACTTTGTACCTAATCAGAAGGTTATCTTTCCAAAGATATAAGCTCAAACCACCTAAACAGTTTATGTCTTAATATTTATATATACTTCCCCCTTTTTCCTTATCCTTTGCAATACAAAGAAATGGGTAATATTCATGTATCTTCCACAGTGACAGGTGTCAAATTGCAGTTGTAGTTTGAATTCGGTAGTCAAAATCAGTTCTTTATTTAATTGACAATTCTAGGATGGTGAAAGCTTTCCTCTCATTATGAAATAGTTTCCTGTGAGAACTGGATTTCTGGTATTGTGTAACCCTCTTTCAAGTTTTCTTCCTCATATTATAGAGATTCATTACACATTTAACTTACAGACTACTGGATGCAAGACTCTGAGTTATTGTGATATGTGAGTCAATGAAGAATCAGATGCATGTCATAAGTTCATTTCCACTTGAAACATTCCTAGGTAACATTCTGTTCATCTTTTTCTCCTAGGATTTGTGTACATGGATATGGTATATTCTGCTTTTTTAAAAGTAGAATAATGAAATGATAATTGCTATTTTAACTGCTTGGCATAATTTAGCATTTCTCTGTTGCTTACACTACAATTTGGGGGAAAATAATAACTGAGTCAAACAAATTTAAATTTGCGTTTTTCCTAGACATTAAGGAAGGTTAGAGGTGAATCTGTACTTCCTTGAAAATTTAATTCTTTTTTCTCAGAAATGAAGTAAAATATTGCTGATACCTTCATTTAAAAATTTAACTAAACTAACGTGAATTCAAAAGCTAAATGCTGAATCCTTACTAATCTTTTCATTCTTCGTTCTGGAGAATGGGGAAAAAAAAAAAACAAAAAAAACTCTCCAAATAGAATTCTGCACTATCTTCATACTGCTTATAAAAATTCTAGTTATGCTTCTAAAAGTTCTAAAACCACTCTCTTCCTGAAATACCTTCCTTGCTTTCCCTACTAGAAGTTCATATATTTATTTATTCATCAGACAAACTGGAAATGTTCTATTAAGGAAAAGAAAAATGGAGAAATGTGTATCCACTACAGAGCCAAGATAAGAGTGTTTCCAGAAAGGAGTCATCAACCGTGTCCAGCGCAGCCGAGAGCTGGAGAGGAAGGTCACCCTCTCGCAGCCATGACCAGGCAAAATGGAAATTGTGACCTAAGGAAAGCAATTTCAAAGGTACAGAGGTGCAATCAGTGAGTTGAGAGGAAGGTAGTGCTTCAGTGAAAAGAGACAGTATGTTGGTTCAGTTGGAGCAAACGAAGTCAAGGATATTTTTGTTTGTTTTTTTCTTTGCTTATTTGAATAAGGAAGAGGCTGAAATAAGCTCCTCTTTTGAGTCATGTGTACCATCCTCTTCTGCATCGTCCTGTGAAAAGAACACATAGACCTCAGAGGAATTGGTCTTACTTCTACTTTACTCATTCTGTCATCTTAATTATGATATATTCCCTTAATCTCAGGTTTTAATACAAAACGATGGGGTAAGCCTTCTCTATGCAATAGTCGATGAGCTTCTACATTGGAATCATTTGTAGTTTTGAAATTAGATGTGCCAGACCACATCTCTCTCAATAATTCTATTTGACTAAATCGCAAGGGGTTTTGAGATTCTGGCAAATGAGAGGCAGGAGGTGAGTTCAGAGAGGAAAATTTGAGTAAAAGCATTAGGTATAAAACTGACATAAATAAGTTTCCTCAAGTGAATTTTTGGGTCAAAGGATGAGAACGTTTAGGCTTATAAATCCAGATGGCGAATTATTCTTCAAAAGAATGAACAATTTGCTCTTCAAGAGACGCTGAATGAGTCTCTTTAAATTATGCAGTAGTCAACAAGGTTATTATTCTTTTTAAAATTTGTAGTAGTAGCACATGTTTCCTTGCATTAATTTACATATTTTGGTTGAGAGTGTGGCTACTGTTTTTCTGTATTTAAAATGTCTACTGGTTTAAAGTTAAATATCCATATTCTTTGTTCATTACTTTTTTGAGAATGTTTTCTTTATTGATTTAATGAGGTCTTCATATGCAAAAACTATATGCTGAATTTTCCTTTTAAACTCCTTTGACAGAACTGGCTACTAAAGATGAACTGTTGCTTTGAACGAATGGGCATTAAGATGATGTACAGTCTTCAGGCAGTTTTCTTCTATGGAGACTGAGAGAGTTTCTCAGAGCTCTGAAATAAGAAACACTCTCCCTCTCCCTCTCTGTCCTTGTAAGAATAGCTACCAAAACAAAAAGGACTAATGTTTTAAAACTGTTTAAATTTTAGGATAAACATAACTGCATTATTGTTTCTTGTTATGCGTACACTTTTATAGGGAAGTATAACCTAATTTTATAAAATTTCTTTAATTTAGAAACCTTTGCTATCTGAATTATAACAATACAATTATTTCCCTATGTATTTTATTCAATAAATGAAAATGGAGGTGAACTGAGGTCCCAAATCAAGTTCAATGTTTTAAAACTATGTAGAAAATTAGATTATTGGTTATATTAGTTTCCATTGCTTAGGAACAAATTATTAAAATTTGGTAGCTTAAAATAGTATACATTTATTATCTGGGTTTCTGTGAACCAATATTCTACTTATGGGTTATCTGGCTTCTCTGTTCTGGGTCCAACCATGCTAAAATCAAGGTGTTGGTCAAGGCTTACAGTTTCCTGTAAGGCTTGAATTTCTCTCCCAGTCTTGGTGGTTATTGGCAGAATTTATTTCCTTGAAGTTATAGAACTGAAGTCTTGGTTTGAATTAGTCTGATGTTTAGAATATCTCTGCTTCGTTTGGTCTCTTTTTAAAAGACTCACTTGATTAATTTAGGCCCCTCTGGATGATCTCCATTTTGATTAACTTAAAGGCAATTGATAGAAATTTTAATTACTTCTGCAAAGTCCCTTCTCCTTTGCTAGATAATGTAACCAATTCATGAAAGCAGTTTCCTTTTCTAAGGTATCCTGTTTGCAGAGCTCATCGCACTCAAGGCAGTGGGTTACACAGAGCGTCTGCACTAGAAGGCTAAGATTTAAGCATGGGCACCCTCCTAGAATTCTGACTACCATACTGATCAAAACATGCTGGTTTTACTATTTTCAAGGTCTGATCATGAAGCTTAGATTTAAAAAAACTAAAACACACAGCAAATATATCTGTGGATCTGAAGAAGCTTCTCAGCCAACTTAAGGATTTATTTGGTCAAGGAATGGTTTTGAGGTATGATCAGACCACAAACTAACTTGATTGTCAATGTTTTTTACTACACTATGCAATACTCTCCCAATAGCATGTAAAAATACTTTGGTCCCTTTAATGTAGAAATTGCTTAGTAAATGTTACCTAAGATTATTTTGTTTACTGATGGATTAAGTGTTTTCTATTTAGCACCACTGCATGGTTTTTAATGTTTGATGCGTTTTATTAATACAATGATTAAGTATTAGCCGTATCGTGTGGGTGAAAATGGAACTGCATTTTGAATGGAACTGCAAAATGTTTTGACTTCTTATGCTTCAAAGATTGTCAAGAGAGCTGGAGTTGTAGCTCAGTGGTAAAGTGCTTGCCTGGTGTGTGTGAGGAACTGGGTTCAATCCTTAGCCCCATGTAAAAATAAATTAAAAAAAAAAGGCATTCTGTACAAAAAATTTTTTTTAAAAAAAGAGTGTCAAGAGAAATTGAATTGATTGCAAATTGACTAGGGTTGAAAAGATTTTATACAGAGAATGACTTTATTCAGAGAATTCTTATAAATCATACCTTTGTATCTTTTTTAGGACATTGTACTGTTGTAGCAATCACATTTATTCTCAGGAATCTCCTCCACTCTTATGAACTTTCATTATCTGACACTCATTTCATCAGGTAAAATGAGGTAGAAGCACAAAATAGGGATATCATTTAGAGAAAAAAATCTAACATGATTTTGTGTTTCTGACAAGCATCTATGCAAGAAGAAAGAGAAGCAGCTTATTATTTGTGGTGGAAAAATCATAACCTTGATGTTCCTGCTCATTGGGCTCCACTACTTCTGAAAAGTTGGGCAAATCAGATCTTTTGAGAAAATTGGAGGAGAAAGTAATCTAAACTCTATTATATGCTAATGTCTAAGTAATACTGTGTGCAATGAATTAAAGGGAAATTTTCTAAATTAAATATGTGTAGAATATATGAATATTAAACATTTCATTCTGATTTTTATTGATTTTGTATGCATTGGATTTTTATCATTTTGAGATGCACAAATGTGATGAAATTGATTTCAATCTTTATATGTGTATTTTTAAATATAATGGGTAAAGTCAAGGCATACTTTTGTTGAAAAATGGAAATTCATGCAGTTTTTTATTAGTAAATTTTCACCTCATTTGTCCATTTGTATAATCCTTGAAAGACCTATTAAGAGAAAGGAATTTGTTCAGACTGAATATTGAATAGATAAGTTATTCTACATTTATAAAAGTTGTCTAATTTTTGGATGCAACAAAACCTTGGCTCTTATTTGACTTAATTTATAACAAACCCCAAAGTCATTATTTAAGATACTGATGTGAGCATTTGATAAAACTTTTTTGTGTTCTGTAACAAAATTTACAATTCTTTTTTACATTTAGTTTTATTTAAGATTCATTCGCAAAAGTGAGGTGCTAAGCAATTCAGTGAGACCCCCTGTCTCTAATAAAATACAAAATAGGGCTGGGGATGTGGTTCAGTGGTTGAGTGCCCCTGAGTTCAATCCCCAATACCAAAAGAAACCAAACCAAAACAAAACAAAAACAAAGATTCATTCATTATACCATTCTAAATTGGAAAAAACAATTGTTGATTTATATATTTACTTCCAGAACTCTATGTGGAATTAGCATCTCCTATGCTATTACTTTCATGATTATAGAAAGAATATTTGATCTCATTGATATTTTACTTAGAAATTTGATATTCAGAAGAAGTACAATTTGGGATTTGTTTGTTTCTCCTAAATTACTTAGTATTTTGAATTATGGAGCAATGGGGATGCACAAAGATTTGAGTATTCTTACGTATCTCCAAATTAAAACTCCCTAAGATACTTTCTTTATCCTTTCAGTGGTATACTTATTTTTTCAATTGTGATTTTTTTCTGACACTTTAATGTTCTTTGCCAAACCCTTTGTAAGCCCATGGTTATATTTATCAGATAACTTGAGTTAGAAACCTTTTATTCTATTCCTATTCCAGCCTCTGACTCCTTGAATAACCTTCAAAAATTAATATTCTTCTTACTATCTCTAATGGTAAAAAATACCAACTCAGTGGGATATTCTGAAGCTTGATTATAATTATGATTCATAATAAAGTCCATTGAGATATTTCAAGAAAAGGCATTGTACACAGACAAAATATTATTATGAAACTCTCTAGAGTCTTCATTTGTATGTATTATTTACAGACTTCAACAGAATTATATTTCAGTTGTGCCTGTAGGGTCTCTGATGTTTTTCTTTCAACTAAAATTTTTCTACCCCTATTAAATGTTTACTAAGCCAAGGATTCTTTAAAGAAAGAAAATGTAATGACTCAAACATTGTTAAATAATGTGCAAGAAATTTAATCTACCTTCCTTGTATGATAAAGTTGAGGTGAGTTTAAGTATTATCTAAAACATACTTGGAATAAGGCTGCATAAACTAGCTCATTGGAACCAGTGTGCTTTAAAAGTTTTATGGGCCTTTAAAGAGATGTAGACAAGGTCACTCATTCAGCTATGCTTTTCCATATTTCTATATATGCAGTTTTGATCACAGGGTATAGTGTAGTATGTAAGCATCTGGGTTTTAGCACTGGTTTATTTTTGTACAAATCCTTGCTCTGTCACCTATAACCCATGAAACTTTGGGATATTTGTAAAATAGTCTTTACCTCAGTGTTTCCACTTATGAAATAGAGATAATAATACAATGAATTGTTAAATCAGAAAAATGTACATGAAGCATATATATATATATATATATATGGCACAGAATAAGTACCCACTAAGTATTAGCCTTTCCCACGGGTCTGATCTTGGCTGTATTTCTTTAGCATTATTTTCATGACTAAATTTGAGTTAGTATCAATGGAGTATTAATATGTTTTCATTTTTTGTTTTACTTATATTCACAGTTTGAGTTATTACTTATTATAATCTTTGGTCTATTTTGGATTTACACTTAAGGTCTTCTTATAGAATAGGATCTAAACTTTTATATTTATGGGTATTTATTATATTATTAAATCTAAAACTTTCACTTAGACATTTATTAACAAGTATAATAACAATATTGAGTGTGTGTTATGTGCAAGAAATCTTTTCAAATACTTTAACATTCACTATTTCATTTAATTCTCAAAACAACGTTAATTAGGTATTATTTGTATTATCCCCAATTAGAAATAAGAAAACCAAGGCTGACAAGTTGGATGACCATACTCAGGTCTATTAACAGAGCCAGAGTTTGATCTCAAAATCCAACAATAAAGCCCATACTTCAAATCTCTACATTTCACTCTTATATCAAAATAAAATGTCCCTTTGTTACTTCAAAATACACATACAAGATAACAGACTCACATTTTTCTTCCCCATCTGACCTGTGTATTTCTAATATTCCTGTGATCACCCCCACTTGGAATTCATAGTTGTCTCCTTCAACTCATTTCTTTCTTTCTCATTTATTACCAATTCTTTCCTCTGTGCTTTGGTAAAATTTCTAGATACAAAATTTGTTTGCATGAGTTACCCCACTGATCTCCATTTCTTTGTTATTGTCATTGACACTGCCCTGGACTAGGCCTTCCTTGATCCATGTTTGGGTTACTGCTGTAGCTCCTTAGCTATATTTCTAAAATGCTTCTCTTGAAATCACTCCAATTTGCCATTTACTGTGTGACCTTGACAAATTAATTTATTTTCTAATGACTCAATTTTAACATGTAGTTAATAATACCTACTTCATAAGGTTGATATGAGAATTGAATGAATTTAAATTCAGCAGATTTCCCTTGAAGGATGTGAGCTGCAGGAGAGCAGAGCTTTTAGTCTGCTTTATTTCATGATGAATTCCAATTGCCTAAAGAAATGCCTGACAACACAAACATTTTAAATGAACAAAATACGTAATATATATTAGGGCTTAATAAGGTTTCTTATTTTCATGTATCACTGCCAAATTTCCTCAAATAACACTGTTATGCTTGGGTATTCCTGGAATGTGTTCTCCAAAGGTTGGTGTATGGAAGCCTGTCCTCAGGTGGCAGTGTTGGGAGGCAGTGAAACCTTTAAGAGATGGAGGCTGGTGGGAGGTGATTGAGTTACTGGGGGCACTACCGATGGAAGAAATTAATGTAGTTCTCATGTGATCTTAGTTCTCACAAGAGAGTTAGAAGAAAAGAGTAAGAATGCTTTCTCACTGTCTCCTTGCCTGATCATGTGATCTCTCCATCTTGCATGTACTTCTATCATGATGCCATCTACCATGTTGTGATATAGCCAGGAGGTGCAATTGCTGGAGCTGCTACCATGCAGTATGAACTTTCTGCTTCTAAAACCATGAGATTAAAATAGACCTCTTTACTTTATAATACACCTACCTCAGATATTTTATTACAGCACTGAAAAATAGAACTAATACACATACTTTTAAAATGTTAGTCCCCTGTTCAAATAGATCTATGATTTATTATTCATAGAACAAAATATAGACTTCAAAACTTAACATTAACAAATCTTCATAATTTGGTTGCATTATATCTAACCCACTTTAGTTCCCTAAAATAATTTAACTTAGAAGGGATAGTTTGTTTTCATCTTCTGAGCACATTTGAAGATTTACATCAATTCTTTGAAGTTTACTCTTAAAAGTCTCTTTCTCATCTTCTTAGTATCTAGTTCCAGCTAGACACTAAATTCCAGCTCAGGTCCTAACTTTTCAAGCTCAAAGTTTTCTGAGTTGCTTTTATAAAAACCTATAGTATGTATTTTAAAAAATCTTTTGGCATTACTTATTCTGATACTTAAATAGGTAAAAGTGTGATCAATTTTCCTTGGTTTGTGTCTCCTCATTTAGATTGTATCTTGTGTTTGGTGCCTTAGAGTGCCTCCTTTAATGCTTCATATATGGGGTCAATAGGAATTTAGTAAATGATTGTGAAGTTACTTTGAGTTTTAGTCAGTTTCCTTGCTATTCAGTTTCTTTCTTTTGAAACTCAGGAATTATAGAAATTGGTATTTTCCTCCCCATTCACCATTTCTCTATTTTCCTGTCATGTTGCCACGGTGAAGTTTGGATGGGATAAATCTCACCTCCAGTTGCAAGGATGGTTCTGTTTTGCAAAGACAATTTAGAACTATCTCATTCTCACTTATGTAGTGGGTGTCTCAGGAGTGATAAAGCAGTGTCTTAGGCAGAAGCTTGTTAGTGTCTGTCCCCTGGCCATAACGATCGGTTAAGGAATAAGCATGTGATCTAAGTTGATTCACAAGCACACCCACTTTGAGAAGCATTAGTTTATAGGAGATACTCATTCTCTTTCTGTTTGACCAAGAAAGATATAACTCTAGTTGCTATTGGTAGTTATCCTGTGACAATAAGTAGAAGTCGTCTTAAAGTTGATAATGCAGAAGGGAGAGGACTGATACAGGAAGTACTGGGCCATTAGTGAACTTGGTTAGCCTGAGTCATTCTTACCTGAAGTCTATCCTAAGTGTGAATTTTATTTTTTGCCTCTCAAATGGCATTTTTTTGTTTTATGTTTAAAGGCATTTTGATTAGCGTTTTTTTGTTTGTTTGTTTGGTTTTTTTTTTTTGCATTTTAACTATATGAGTTTCCAGTAGGAAGTCTATAAGTCCTGAGTTTGATAAGATTGTTGAAATATTATTTAAAAGCTTATGAATATATTTTCTAATACCCTGGTGTATTGAGAGTACTACCATTTAATAGCAATAATTATTCTTATTTTCAAAAGATAAAAATTGGAATAAGGAAGGAAAATTCATGTGGAAAGGTAATTTTCTCAGGAAACTGAGCAAGATTTGAAAGAAACCTAGGGAAGGAAAGGATTAAAGAGAAAGAAATTAATGAAGGTCGATATCCTCAGCCTCTTATGCACAATTGTATCCTTCTTTCTTTTCAGAGGAAGTAAACAGCCTTTCTTGAGTACTGATCACATGCCTGGCATGGTGTTGAAAAGACCACATACTTTATCTCATTTAATCCTCATTTATGCCAGTCAATATTGAAAAAATCCTAAATGGTACATATGCCATTCCTACTTTGTTAATTAGAATACAGAAATTATGAGAGGTTAAGTAGCTTGACTAGTTACCCGACTAGTAGGGTATAAGATTCCAAATTACACATAAGTGTTTTCATGTTAGGCCACTGTTGATTAGCTTGTAAGTCATAAGAATGAAAGAAAGGGAATTCTTCTGTTCTAGGTAGTCCCTATGTTATAAACCTGGTAGTTCATCTACCAAATAGAGTTGATTATTATCTATACAGTAAGGATAAATCTGTCAGGTTGAAAAGGCATGAGATTTTTTGTGAGATATTTTCTTGAGGGGGTAGGAGGTGATAAAGGCAATATAAGTTAGTTAGCTATATGTACTCATGGGTTTAGGATTCATTAATTATAAGCATATTTTCCCAAAATTTTAAAGTCAGTAAAGCACATTAATCAGTATAGGTGTCCAGGGACTGTTCATTCCTTCACATAAGAACACTACCACTCTCACCCAATAAACCTTTTCTTTTTAATATTATTTTTTAGTTGTCCATGGACCTTTATTTTATTTATTCATTTATATGTGGTGCTGAGAATCAAATCCAGGGTCTCACACGTGCCAGGCAAGCCCTCTACCACTGAGCTACAACCCCAGCTCACTCACCCAATAAATTTTATGGACAATAAGAATAAAACACTAAATATTAATGTTTAATTAATATCTTATTTACATTCATACATCTATTTATTATTTACATGTATTTTAAAATGTTAAAATGCAATAGTCAATTTGGACTGAATTAACAAAATAAAA
The DNA here is from genome assembly GCF_902686445.1 of Sciurus carolinensis. Lineage (NCBI taxonomy): Eukaryota > Metazoa > Chordata > Mammalia > Rodentia > Sciuridae > Sciurus > Sciurus carolinensis. The sequence goes on from NC_062214.1 coordinate 147,333,785, forward strand.
ATATGTATCCTCAAATTGTCACATAAAACCTGTAATACTCAAATATGTAAACCTTTTATGAATCTCTCTATGTGTTCAATCGCTGCGAACATTGAAACAAAAGAAAGATATTACCATTGTTCACCTGGCATTTGGAGGAAGAAATTAAAGTCATTTCTTAGGAAGGAGAATCATCACTTTTTAGTCTTCTTTGTGCTGAGTATACTTCTCAGAGTAAAATCTCTCCTTGCTATATCTATAGTAACTCTTACGTTTTTGCAAAAATTATTTTTGTGAATAATATTTCATAGCATCACCAATTTTGTATTATACTTCCTTTTTATTAAGGAAACATAAATTTAGAGAGAAAGGAGAAATTTAATGTACCACACATGAAATATTTCTCTGATCTATAGTTACTAGCATATCTTTTATTGTAATTTGAGAACAAGGAATATAGCTATAGGACACTACATCTACTTTGTACATATACAGTGTTTTAATGGACACATAAAATATGGAAACTTTCTCGATTAAAATGATTACAAAGTAGATATTATTTTCAGAACATTTCAGCAGTATGCCAGAAAATGTTAAATACAGGAAATCAAATTATAAAAAATTTGACTGGAAATATTATTTACAATGCAAAGTATTCCCATTACATTGTATATAAAGCTAATATTACAGATCTTGCTCATATGTTGTATAATAAGCAGTGATGAACACAGCCTTTTCAAACACTAATAAAGATGTATGGCTAGATACAGTCTCCCTTTCTCTAAATAATTAGGAATAAAATTACCCAAGGAGTGAACAAACTGTTCACAGAAAACTACCAAATCATTGATGAAAGAAATGAAAGATACCCATGTTCATGAATTGGAAGACTTACATTGTTGAAATTTCCATAATGCCCAAAGTATTCAACAGATAGTATGCTATCCCCATCATATCCTAAGGATCTTTTTGCAGAAAAAAACATTTGGAACCACAAACAAGCCAGAATAGACAGATCTTGAAATAAAAAGTAAAGTTGGAGGCATTGCACTTCCTGATCTCAAAATACATTACAAAGTAATAGTAGTAAAAGTAATACAGTAATGGCATAAAGATGGGTGTTTAGACCAACAGGACAGAATAGAGAGCCCAGAAATAAATCCTCATGTGTGTCATAAACTGATCTTCCAAAAGAGTAGCAAGAATACACAGTGGGGGAAAGTTTTTCCCATTAACAATTAGGATTCTGAAAACTGGTTATCAACATACAAAAAAGCTGGTCATAGTGGCGCATGCCTGTAATCCCAGCAGTTTGGGAGGCTGAGGTTGGAGGATCGTGAATTCAAAACCAGCCTCAGCAATTTAGCGAGGCCTCAGCAACTCAGGGAGATCCTGTCTCTAAAATAAAAAATACAAAAAAGGACTGGGGATATGTCTCAGTGGTTAAGAACCCCTGGATTCAATCCCTGGTACCAATAATAATAATAATAATAACACAGAAAAAATAATATACTATATACAATAATCAAATCAAAGTTGATAAAGAATTTAAACATAAGATCTAAAGCTTTAAAACTCCTAGGCAAAAGCATAGGGGAAAATACTGACATTGATTTTGACAATGATTTATTGTAAAGATATAATCTCAAAAGTCCAAGCAAGAAAAACAAAAAAGAAACAGGATCGAATCAAACTAAAAAGTTTCTGAACAAAAAAGGAACAATTAATTATTAATTAACAATTAATAGGATACAACGACAAACAGAATTGGAAGAAAAATGCAAACTCTGTAGTCCATGAGGGGCTAATTTCCAAAATATTTAAGGAAATTCCATAACTCAATAGCTAAAAGTCAACCCATTTTAAAAATGAACAAAGGTATTGAATAGACAGTTCAACAAAGAAGATATACAAATAAGTAAGAGGTAAAGAAAAAGATATTCAACATCATAAATTATGTAGAAAATGCAAATCAAAACCACAATGTGATATATGTTCTATCTGTTTGGATGGCTGTTACAAAACACAGAACAAAATTAGATAAGCAAGGACATGGAGAAATTTGAACCTTTGTAAACTGTTAGTGGGAGTTTAAACTGTGCAGCAACTATGGAAAATGTAATGGAAGTTCTTTTAAATATTTTAAAAAGAACTACCATATGATCTAATAATCTTACTTTTGGTGCAAAGGAATTGAAATCAGGGTCTCCAAGAAATATCTGGTATCCCTGTGTTTATTGCAGCATTATTGGCAATAGCCAAGACATGGAATCAAACTAAATGTCCATAAGTGGATGGATGATTGAAGACAATGTAGAATACACATACAATGAAGTATTATTCAACCTTATAAAAGCAGGAAATCCTGTATTTATGGCAACATGGATGAACATGAAGAACATTAATGCTGAATGAAACTGGCCAGTCACAGAGGTGCAAACACTGCGTGCTTCTTCTATTAGGTGTCTGTAATAGTCAGTTCATAAAAACAAGAGGATAATAGTGATTGTCAGGGGCTGAAGTGTGGAGGAAATGGAGAGTTGTTTAGTGGGTATGAAGTTTTAGTTATGGTAGTTGAACAAGTTCTAGAGATCTGCTGTAAAGTACTATAGTTAATGATACTAAATTCTTCTAATTTTATTAAAAAGGCAGACCTCATATGAAATGTTAATGCTACCAGACAAAAAGCAAAAGTAAAACCAAAAGAACAAGAATAGACTTTGGATTTGTTGAATATATCTGTTGCCTTGATTATCAGTGCTGTTCGCATATGTCCAGACTCACCAATTTTTATTTATCAAATATGTGCGGTTTTTAAATATCAGTTATGCCTCAATAAGATGTTTGAAAATGACAATATTTTTACTGATATTTTTGCTACTTTAGAAAGTTTTATGATGTCTTTATATTGAAATAATTTTAAAATAAGGTAATTTGAAGAAATAATACAAATTATTTCTATTTGCTTTTCATGAAAATTCATTAATTCACCAGTTGTTAGGAATTTGAAAGTGTGTATACATACACACATGTTATTGATATTATTTTCTAAAACATTTTCATTTAAGTTGCAGGCAGCATATTTCCTTACCTGTAAGTAGTTTTCAATGCATTTTCCAAAAATAGAGATATTCTCTTATAAACCAGAATACAAACTCAGGAAATGAAACATTATATATAAATTGAAATTTTACCAATCATCCAATAATCTGATTTATTGAAATACTATTTTTCTGATTTAGAATTCAATCCAGGATAATGCATTGAAATTAATTGGCACTTACTGCTTGGTCCAACTTGGTACTGGGAGACATTACTCAAATCATTCAATTTTAATATGTAGTCAGGGAAATTCTGACATCCCTGAATTTTAACTTGCAAAGATGTTGTGAAAATTAAATGAGAAGCTAGGTAAACAGTACAGTCAAGAGTGCCAAATACAAGTTGGTGCTCAAAAAGAACTGCAGTTTAAAAAGTAAATAACATTTATTCAAGTGAGAGTTATAAAATTTGGTCTTTAACCTAAATGTAATGAAAGGTAAATCACTTTATTTATGCTTTTCAGAATTTATTTCAATTGGCCAAGAGTAAAAAGGTCAAAGTCATTTTGAAAATAAAACACTTTATATAAAGATAGTCTATTATAGTTAATGGGATAGTGGGCTTCTAGCATGTGATTTAAATATACATTCACAGTGGAAAGCAATGAAGCTGTTCAGCTGGCAAGAAGATAGATACTCAAGGTTTTAAGGCAGCTTTTTAGATTATGAAAGAGAACTCTGTATTGACATACAGAAAGAGGGTTAATCTTGGATAAGAAGTTGCTTGAGAATGTTCCTGTAGGCAAAACATTGCCTCCTTCTTACGTTTACATCAACAGTTAACTTAGGAAAGTGATGTGCAAAATGGCACTTTTGTTGATGAGGGACAGATCCCAAGGGGACAGTCTTCCCTGATGTTTTTGTCATTTTTATCGTTTTTCCTCCCATCGACTGTTGGCCCAATTGCAGGTATAATCAATTGCCTGTCTTCCCAGGAGTATGTGGTGACTTGTCCAAGTCAGTCAGTGATTCTCTTCTTTGCAAACAGATGTGTTTCTCCAGAAAGTGGTTTTCACCTTTGATCATATCTGGTCTCACATTAGTATTTTATCAGGACATATATTTAAGGTTTTTCTCCCCAGTGACATTGTTGGATTTGTAGAAAACACCTAGCTCCTTTCTTTTTTTGCGTCAGACCACCATGCTTAATACAGCGATGAACACTTTGAGTTGCTAGAAGGGTATATGTGGAATTGATGTTCTTAATCTAACTCAGGGTCTTCACTTTCATCACCTACCTAGTTTTCTTGGGGTGTAGAGTCACCTCTCTTGTCTTTACTTGCCTGAATACTGAGTGAAGCTGCTGATAAATCTGACTACCTTGGGTTCTATGAGTTGCTACTTCCAATTATTTCAAGCTAGGACTTCATTCATTATAGTGCAGGGAGTAGAAAAGGGAGCAGGGAGCTGAGGAGAATTATCTTTTGTTGGTCTAAGGTTCTCACTTTCTCTCTGGAAAGGGCTCCACCTGCTTAATCTTCTATTCTCCTCATTGGCACAATGCGTTTTCCCTCCATTTGAACCTTGTCTTTTGGCTATCTTGTTCCTGCCCCACACTCTAATACCAATCCCTCACTCTTGGAAGTTCAAGTCGTGGTACCACTCTTTAGTGGTCGTCCTTTTCCTCAAATTCTTTAAATATTGCCTTCCGAACCTGTCCTTATTCTTTTATTTTTAGACACTACCATAATGGAACTAATTTTTCTACTTCATTGGGCTTTAAATATGCAGATATATTCATTTCTAAAATATATTTCTGTTTCTAATTTTCTCATAAGAATATTCTATGGCCATAAGATTTAAACAAAGCATATTGCTAATAAAATAAATAGGTAAATCACAGACTGAGAAAATATTTATAAACCTGTATTTCTCAAGGAATTTACATTCAAATAAAGAATCTCAATGTCTTAATCTGTTCAGGCTACTATAACAAAAATACCATAAACTGGTAGCTTATAAGAAACAAATTTATTTCTTGCGATTCTGGGAAGTCCAATATCAAAGCATCAGCAGATTTGGTGTCTAGTGAGGACCAACCTCCTGGTTCATGGACGGTGCCTTCTGGCTCTGTCCTTATGTGGTGGAGGGAGAAGTGGTCTTTCATGGACTCTTTTATAAGGACACTAATCTCTTTCATGAGGGCAATTACCCCCATGCCTCAAAAAGCCCTACTTTCTAATACCACCATTTTGGGGAATAGGATTTTATTATATAAATTTGGGGGTAACACAAACATTCAGATCATAGCACCCTACAAATAAATATGAACAATTCCACAAAAGTACACAATATTTAGATAGGCGCTCTAAAAGAAAAATTTATATGATGAATAATCATATGAAAAAATACTTAGCAGGGAAATGAAAATAAAAGAAAAATGAGATTGCTGTATGCTTGTTAACTGAATTGAAAATAATTACAGTAAAATATGTAAGCAAGGATGTGAAACAAACATGACTTTTAATGTGTTTGCTGATGAGAGTGTAAAATAGTAAAACCATTTTGAAAACCTATTTGGACATTTCTTATGAAATTAATTACACAACTACCCTATAATCCAATTATTCTTATCCTTGATATTTACTCAACATTAATGAAAACAACATAGAAAAACTATATCTGACTGACTATAATAGCTTTACTTAAAATAACTCAATACTGAAAGTAATACAAATATCCATCAGCAAAGGAACAGATAAGTTGTAATACATGCATTCAATGGATCATGCAGCAACAAAAAGTAATGAACCACTGACCCCTGACAAAATAGGTTGTTATGGCTTGTGTTATGGTTTGGGTGTGAGGTGTCCCTCCAAAGCTCATGTGTGAGACAATGTAAGAGGTATAGAGGAGAAATGACTGGGTTATGAGAGTCTTAACCCAATCCGTGAATTAATCTCCTGATGGGAATTAACCGAGTGGTAACTGAAGGAGGGTAGGTTGTGGCTGGAGGAGGTGGGCATTGGGGTGGTGACTTTTGGTGTATATATTTTGTATTTGGAGAGTGGACTCTCTCTGCTTCCTGATCACCATGTGAGCTGCTTCCCTCCACCACACTCCTCCACCATGATGTGCTGCCTCACCTTGAGCCCTGAGGTATGGAGCCTGCTGTCTATGGACTGAGACCTCTGAAACCATGAGCCCCAAATAAACTTTTCCTCCTCTACAATTGTGCTGGTCAGGTCCTTTAGTCACAGCAGCAAAAAAAAAAAAAAAAAAAAAAAAAAAAAAAAAAAAAAACTAAAACAGTTTGGATCTGTAATATCCCCCCAAAGTTCACATATGATCTGTAATATCCCCCCAAAGTTCACATGTTTAAGACTTGGTCCCCAATGTAGGAATGTTCAGAGGTGGGGATCTTAAGTAAATGGCTTCACAGATGATGGAATTATTGAGAAGTGGTAAAAGGAGGAAGTGGGGCCTAGTAAGATGTAGTGGGTTGCTGGAAGTGTCACCTGGAAAGGCAACTTCTTTCTTTCTGAACCATTCCTCCCTCTCTCTTGGCTTCATGACGACCATGAGGTGAGCATCTTTCTTTCACCATGTGCTTTTTCCATGATGTTTTTGCCTTGCCACAGGCTAAAAGCAATAAAATCAACTTACCATAGGCTCAAACCCCTGGAACCAGGAACCAAAATTCGTTAAATGAAAAGTGTTTCCATTTAGATAGAAATTCAAGAATATTTAAAATTAATCTATGGTGAGTGCAATCGGATTAGTGGTTGCCTTTGAGGGGTATGTTTAATTGGAGAAGAATTTCTGGGTTGATAGAATCTAATCTGTATCTTTATTAGAGTATTGCTTAGGTGAGTGAGTATAAACTTGAAAATCATACAACTGTATAGCTAAGATACGTATATTTAAAATATTTAAATGAAAATTTTACATTTAAAATATTTAAATGAAATTCATTAAAAATATTTAATATCATAATAAATCCTCCAATAATCATGACCCCAATATTTGCCAATTATTTTTGAGAAACAAAACCAATGGGATACATAGTTTACTAGCTATGTTAGTTAGCTTTTTTGACACTGTGAAAAAAGTACTTGATAAGACCAACTTAGAGGAGGAAAAGTTTATTTTGGCTGATAGTTTCAAAGGTTTAGTTCATGGTGAACCAACTCCATTGTTGCTGGCTCAAAGTAAGGCAGAATATCATGGTAGAAGGGCTTAGTGAAGGAACCCTGACCCATTTATGATGGTCAGGAAACAGAGGCATGTGGGGGAAGAAAGGGAACACAGGGAAGAGAAATCCTCCCTGAGGATGTCTCCAGTCACCCTTCTTCCCCAACCATGCCCCACGTGCCTGCAGTCACCAACCAGTTAATTTGTTCAAACTAGGATGGATTGATTAAGTTTCATCTCTTATAATCCAATTATTTCACCTCTGAAAATTCCTTCTTTAATACAGAAACTTTTGGGGAACACCTCATATCCAAACCACATTCTACCCCTGCCCCCCAAACACTCAATTCCTTCTCACAATATAAAATACATTTACTCCATTTTCAAGAGTTCCCATAATCTTAACAGTTTTAGCATTGCCTCAAAGTTCAAGTCCAAAGTCTCATCTGAGACTGAAGGCAAATACAAGACTGAGAGTCCCTGTAAAGATTTAAAAAAAAAAAGTTATAGGGCTGGGGAGATAGCTCAGTCGGTAGAGTGCTTGCCTGGCAAGCACAAAGCCCTGGGTTCGATCCCCAGCACCACGATAAAACCAAAAAAAAGTTATATATATATGTGTGTGTGTGTGTGTGTGTGTGTGTGTGTGTGTGTGTGTATATATATACATATATATATACATATATATATACACACATATATATGTACATATATATATCTTATATTCATTTTTATAAAATATACAGTGGTACAGAATAGACATTTTTGTTCCAAAAGGGAGGAATAGGTGCATGGAAGGAAAGGATGGGACCAAAACAATACTGAACTTCAACCAAGCAAAAAAATACAGCATCTGAGGCACTTGGTAGAAAGAAGTTATCTCCAAAAGGTTTGTGTAGCTCTTGACCCTTTTGGCCTTGCCAGTCGCAACCCACAGGGTCTCTCTCTTAGCCTGAAGTTTTTCTTAGTAGATATCTCACATTACTAGAATTTCTTAATCCCTGGGTTCACCTTTGAACTTTGAATTCACCTTTACAGCTTCATATATATCACTTTCTCAGGGAAAACCTGCAAGAAGATTGACCCTACTAGACTTTGCCAGGCCTCTAGGGTCTTCCTCTAAAATCTTTGTGAAAATATCCATGACCCACTAACTCCAATTTTCTCTATTCCTATAGAACCAGCATTACAAAAATGACAAGCTCTGCTACCATCTTGAGCAGTAGCAAAGTCCCCTGGAACCATGACTGTGGAATCTCTGAGTGCCTGAATCTGGGCAGTGGAATGTGACAAAACAACTTCCAAGGTTCCCCATGTGAGACGGCATTATGGTTTAGAAATGAGATGTCCCCCAAAAGCTCATGTGTGAGATAGTGCAAGAATGTTCAGAGGTGAAACAATCAGATTATGAGAATTGCAACCTAATCGGTGAATTGATCCACTGATATAGATTAACTGGGTGGTAACTGTTGGCAGGTAGAGTGTGACTGGAGGAAGTAGGTCACTGGGGGCATGCCTTTGGGTTTTATGTTTTGTCCATTGTGAGTGGCATACTCTCACTTGTTCTTGGTTGCTGCTTTACTCAACCTTTTCACTGTTGGGACTAAAAGACCCCAAAGAACAATTTCAAAGGAGGAAAAGTTTATTTAAGGCCTAACGGTTTTAGAGGTCTTAGTCCATAGAAGGCCAGCTCCTTTCCTCAGGGCTCAAGGTGAGGCTGAACATCATGGTGGAAGTGTGGCAGAGGGAAGCAGCTAACATGGTGATTAGGAAGCAGAAAGACTCCACTCACTATATACAAATATATACCTCATAGTCACACTCCCAATGAACCACTGTGAAAAAACACCCTACCTGCCTCTAGTTACTACTCAGTTAATCCCATCAGGGATTAATTTACTTATTAGGTTAATGCTATGGACCCAGTTATTTCTCCTCCAAACCTTCTTGCATTGTCTCACATGCGAGCTTTTGGGGAACACCACATTTAAACCATAACAGTTGCCATGTCCTGAGCTGCTTTCCTCCACTATATCCTTCCACCATAATGTTCTATATCATTTTGGGTTCAGAACTATGGAGGTGACTGAACATTCACTGAAACTCTGAAACTGTAAACCAAAATAAATATTTCCTCCTCTAAATTGTTCTTTTCAGGTGTTTTGGTCAGTTTTTTTTTTTTTTTTTTTCTGCCAGAATATAATACAAGTAACTTCTGGTCCAAGTGTCAAGAAAATCCTCATTCCTTTCTGAAACTTCATGAGTGTTGTTTTTACTGTCCACATTCTGGTCTGAGCTCCCACCACAATGATCCATTAAGCTCCACATACAGTTTAAAGGTTATCTAGTCTATCTCCAAACTTTTCCAAATTCTTGCCATATTCCATCTCCAAAGTCTCTGTATCACATGGTCAGATGAATCACAGAAATGACTTCCACCTGGTACCAATTTTTTTATTAGTCAGTTTTTCTTTGTTATGACCAAAATACCTGACAAGGACAACTTGGAAGAGGACAAATTTATTTTGGTTTAGTCCATAAATCCACTCCATTTATCTGGGCCCATGGTGAAGTAGAACATCATGGAAGAAGAGCATGGTTAAAGAGTGCCAAAAGGCAGAGGGAGAGGGGAATGAATTAAAGAGATGATAAACCCTTCTAGGTCATGCCCCCAGTGACCCACATCTTCCAGCAATGACCCACCTGACTACAATCAGCAACCAGTTCATTCACTCAATCTAAGATGAACTAATTAGATTGTAGCTCTTATACTGTAATCATCACACCTCTGAATATTCATATCTTAACACAGGAGTTTTGGGGGGACACCTCATAACTCAAACCATAACACCAGCTATCTCGGTACCTCTTAATACAGTCAAGTTGCTATGTAAAATTTAGCATTATAGTTTCTAAAATTCATAGAATACACTAACATAAATTTAAAATTGTTAGAAGAAATACTGTAAGAGATTTTTTTGTTGTAAAATAGTATATGCCATGTTTTGGAAGACTTTATAAAATTGATTTCCCTGATTTCCCCTTTCCTTGACACATTCCAATATAATATTTGTAATGGAGAATTGGATCAGTCAGAGAAAATATATTATAATAGACAAGATAAATAAGTATTCTGCTGAAACCTTTACCCTCATTCTTATAACATCTCTATATTTTCATGGTCAGCTCTTGGAATAGAGACCTATACTCAATATCTATCTATCTATCTGTCTATCTATCTCTCTATCCATCATCTCATCTATCTCCTCCAAACTGGATGTTTTAACCTTTTATTATTTTCTACCTTTTATTTAATATAAATAATTGGTATCTTAATTTCCTTGAATTAGCTTTACCTTCCCATTTATTCACTCATTTGTTAGGTAAATCTAGCATGTTGTTGCTTTATACCTATTTATAAGAGAATCAAATTTTACAATTGTCATATTATAATTTATAGTAGGAAGAAAGAAATTATCACCACCTAAGGGAATGAGATTACTGGAATCTTCTCATTCAAAGGCCATAATACAAGATCTTCCTTCCCTTTCTGAGGGGTAAATAAAATAAAAGATATGTTAAAACAGTCACACTAAAGCCAAAGAAATACTTTGTGCTTGCTTAGCAGAACTGGGATGTGTAGAGTTAGAGAGGTTCAGACATTAGATTAGAGAAGATTTTGCTTTCTTTAAGGTTACATCCCTTATGTAACCTGGAGAACACTGGGACAAGCCGTTTTGCATATAAAAGCTGATAAAATCTTTAGTTATCCAAACTAACTAATTCACTTTACAATTTTAGTTTTCTGTTAATTATGAACAAAATCATTATAATTCTTATGAAACCAATCTTTAATATGACCTTAGAATAGATATTTTCTGGATCATTATTATCATACTATAATGACTGTATGAATTTCATGATAAAATCCTGTTCAATTCCTCCATAGTTATATCATCAATTCTATTGTTTTATACAAAATTTTAGAAAATTTTATGTAGTCAGTACTTGACTCTGTTATCTTTGGTAATGAGTCTGTCTATATAATGTGACAAATGAGAAAATTAATCTTATTGCTTCTATAAACACTATCAATGTCTCAGTTTATTATGTTGGCGAACTGTTCATTGAAATTACATTAAAAGTGGGCAATAGGGATGTACTACAGTGCAGTAGCCACTGCCCTCCACCATCCACAGTTTTGCTTTCCATGATTTCAGTTACCACAAAGTTTGAAAATATTAAATACAAAGTTCCAGAAATAAGTAATTTATAATTTTTAATTGTTCTGAGGAGGTGGACAATCACACTATCTTACTCTTCCTTGCCAAAAATGTGATCACCCATTCCAATGTATCCATCTTCTATAAACTACCCACCTCTCGGTTCCTTAAGTTCCTTTCGGGGTATCGGATCTATTGTCATGGGATCCAGTGCTTGTGTTCAAGTGACCCTTATTCATTTAATATTGGTCCCAAAGTGCAAAAGTAGTCATGCTAGTGACTTAGATATGTCAAAGATAGGCCGCAAACTGATCCAGTTAAGTGAAAAAGTAAAAGTTCTTGAGTTTATGGGAAGAAAAAAATTGAATACTGAAGTTATGAAGACCTATTGAAAGAATGATTCTTCTACCCATGAAACTGTGAAGAAGGAAAAAGAAGTCCATGCTAATTTTGCTTTTGTCTCTCAAACTGCAGAAATTATGACTACTGTATGTGTGGTAAGTCCTTAGTAAAGGTGAAAAGGACATTAAATTTGTGGGTGGACATAAACAGAAAACATGCTCTGACTGATTGTCACATGTTGTGCCAGAAAGCACTGAGACTACACAAAGACTTCCGAGATCTGCAACAAGGGGCACCAAGTCACTGAAAATAAGGTATTACTACATGGATTCAGGAATAAGTTTGGACTGAAAAGTATTTGTAAAATTACTGAGAGCTACATCTGCTGATAAAGAAGCTGCTGCTACACTTTTGTAGAGTTAGAGTTGATTAAGGAGAAGGAATGAAATCTAAGGAAAGTTTTCAACTGCAGTGAAACCATGTTGTTTTGGAAGAAGATGCCCAATAGAATTTATATTCATAGTAGTACAAAGGAGTTAAGAGGGCATAAAAAAATGGAGGACAGGTTGATTCTAGTACTATGTGGCAACACTCCAGGGCCTATAATAATGCTAGGCATAGTGTACAGAGCAAAGAACTTACATGCTCTCAAAAAAGTGTGTATTTTGAGAGAGACTATATTCATACATATTTTATTACAATGTTATTATCTTATTATTTATTATTGTTAATTTCTTATTGTTCCTTATTTACAAAGAAAACTTTATTATAGGTATGTAGGTATATAAATGAAAAAATAGTATACAGAGAGTTCAATGTTATCCATGGTTTCAGGCATTCACTGGGGGTTCTCGAAGTATGTCTTCCACAGATAAGGAGGTACTACTGTACATCAAAAACTTTGAAGGAGCTGTAATATTATACCAAGAGAAAATGATGTGAGAAATAAGAAGAATAGAAATGTGATTTTGTTCAAATAACCACAGATAGAAAGCTTTAAAAAATCCACTCGAATACTAAAGCAATGTGAGATTTTGAGTGAATAAATATAATGGGTTGGGGGAGCATTACATTGAATGTCTAAGATTCAAACTATTTGGTTTATGGAAAATAAAAAGGAATTTTGTTTTTCTGAACTAATAGTTATCCTGGGTCTGTTGAAACTTTTTACTTACTGTTTTTTAGTTCAGGGACTAGAAGAAAGACTAAAACTGCATACAGGCAAAGGGAATTGGAGTAGAGAAGTTTTTTTTTTTTTTTTTTTTTTTAATAAAAGGGTAATTAAACATGCAAAAAAAAAATCATTTCTAGTTTTGGTTTTAAGTGTATACTAACTCACGCATACAGAAGGGAGGCTGTGACATTAAAGACCAAAGCCATTTGCAATTGATTTTGAGATTGTCTTTGCTTGGATTATGATGCAAAGAGAGCATGACATATACAAGGTTTCAAGAAGTTAGTTCTTGTGTTAAAAGGAAATTAAATGGCATTTTTAACATTTTGCAATGGATTAGGCTATTAAGCCCTAATAATGTTCCTTTACTATTTTGAATATTTACGTCTTATAAAAGGAAATATACTATTGAATTTTTAAATTCTAAGATTTTATTGCTCCATCTATTTCAATAGACTTATTTTTTTTTTCCTTTTCTTTTCTTTCTTTCTTTCTTCTTTTTTGAAACTGGGATTGAATTCCAGAGTACTTAACCACCGAGCCACATCTCCAGTCCTTTTCATGTTTTGTTTTGAGACAAGGTCTCACTAAGTTGCTTAGGGCCTCACTAAGTTGCTTAGGGCCTTGCTAAGTTGTTGAGACTGGCTTTGAACATGTGATCCCCCTGCCTCAGCCTCCCAAGCCTCCGGGATTATAGGTGATTCTAGGTGTGTGTCATGCCTGGCAGATTTTTTCTTTTCTAAATATTGACTTTTCTCATAGTTTCAAATGTAAATACAAAAAATGTATTTAGTAGTAAACTAAAATTAGCAGGGGAATTTGCATTAAAACCCCAAAACAATCAAAATGCACAACCTAAATTATACTTTCACTATACTTTAATTTTTTTAATTGTAAAATATAAGTCTTTTTAAAACCAGACACATAAAAAAGTATAACACTAAACTCCCTCACTATCTAATTTCTGGAACATTATATGTTTAAGGGAAAAGATCACAGTTTAAAAGATGCACTATCTAGTTACTTCATATTCGTAGAAGAATTGCAGGAAAAGTCAAGTCATATTTAAAAGATGAAAAACATGGATTAGAGTATAGGAGATCCATTTATTTGTGTATACGAATGATTGGTGCACATCACCAGTGTGATGGTTTGTTGAATGGTAATGATAGTGAAAATTAGAAGAAATCAGAGGTGGACTGGTCTTCAATTTTTTAAGTTTGGCTAATGTGGCAATTAAAATTTTATCTTTTGACTATAACTACATGTTTTTAAATGTTTTTAGATGCAGAGATAAAATATCTTTTAGAAAGTTAATAAATATTATCATATGATCCAGCAATCCAAATCCTGGGTCCAAAGGAATTGAAATCAACATTGCAAAGAGTAGTCTGTACCTCCATGTTTATTTCAGCATTACAATTGCTAATACATGGAAGTAGTCTGGGTGTCCTTCCAGACATGAATGGGCAACACAAATGTAGTACACACAATGAAATATTATTCAATCTTTAAAAGGAAGGAAATCCTGCCAGTAGTTAGCTAAAATAAGTTTAGCTTAACTCTGTCTCCATTCTTGCATGATAAAGTTTGGTACAAAAGCAGTTTCTGTACATAGTGAACTATACCCTAGCTTAAAGTATAAGCAAATTGCAAACTAATCTGAGAGTAACCAAGTGATTGAATCTCAGTGAGTCATAGAAGTCAAACTTCAGCCAGTTGCAGACTACCATCTGATCAAACTATGTCCATATATGCTAAATGCTGACTGGAACCAATCAGTTTGTTTCTCTATGCTCCTTCCCTTTCTACATGAGATGAACTGGGCCATTCTGATTAATATTTGATATGGAATGCCTTCCATTTCTAGAACCTCTTTCTTGCTCAAGTGAAATTTTAAAGATAAATATGGTCTCAGTTTTTCTTTTAAATATGCATGCAATGAAATATTATTCAACCTTTTTAAAGAAGAAAAATCTTCTATTTGCAACAGCATGGATCAATCTGGTGGACATTATGCTAAATGAAATAAGCCAAATCCAGAATGACAAATACTATATGATATTTAAATGAGGAAACTGAAATAGTCACAGTGATAGAAGCAAAGAATAGAGTGATGGTTGCCAGTGGCTGGAGGGAGGGAGAAGTGGGGGGACATTAGTCAAAGGAAATAAAGTTTCAGGATTGCTAGATAAATAAATCCTAAGAACTTATAGTATAGCACTATGCTATGGTTAACAATACAGAATTATAGACTTAAAAATTTACTAAGGGTAAGTTTTATGTTAAGTGTTCTTATCACAAAAAAGTTAATGATGGTTTAAATAAAAACAATATATTATTGTGTTAATAACAGTCATAGAATTAGAACATATGTTAATACCACGGTGGGTGGGAGCAGGAAGAGGAAGCATGATGTTCTAGGTTCTTTAAGTGCATTTAAAATAATTTAATAGAATCTGAAGGTAGACTTTGATAAGCTAAATACATGTTTTGTAGATATTATAGGAACATTTTAATCTTGGTACTATTAATGTTTTGGGTGGGATAATTCCTTGCTTTGGAGGACTTGTATATTACAGGATGATCAATAGCATCCCTTACCTCTTCCTACTAGATGCCAGTAGCACCCCTTCCAGTTTTGAGAACTGAAACTGTCCATAGGTATTGCCCATTGTCCTCTTGGGACAAAATCATTCCCAAATGAGAACCACTCACTTAGACAAGCAAATAATGAAAACACAACAAAGGTATGATAACAAATTGGTGCAGGTGATCAAATTAAATCTTTACCAAGTAAGTCAAAAGAAGGCAGGAAAAGAGAAATACAAACCAACAGCAGATGGATAGAAAAATAAGTGGATAATAGATTTAAAATGCATCGTATCATTAACTGCATTAAATACAAAACACATAAAGACTCCAGTTAAAAAGCTAAGAATCTAAAATTGAATAAAATAGACCCAACAGTTTGATGCTCTAAGTCATCTTAAATATCAAGATACAGAAATCTTTAAGGTATGGAAATTATATGTAATACAAATACTATTCAAAAGAAAATGGTAATTGTTATATTAATGCTAGCATAAGAGAATTCAGAATATGAAATGCATACCCCATATCAGATAGAACTTGAGAATAGAAATGGAATAATCTAAAACTGAAGTTGAAGATTTCAACACTTCTCTTTCAATAGCTGATAGACCATGTAAATAGAAAAGCAGTAAGTATATAGAAGATTTGGACGATACTATTACAGTGTAATTGAAATTTACAGAATACTTCAACAGCAGCAGCAAAATACCATTTTTGATATTTCACCACTCTGATTTTCTTTCTGAAATTCTGAGCTATGAATACACTTGGGCTTCCCAGGCACCCTGGCTTGAGAAGAGAAGATGTGAAGCATACATATGCTTCACCAATATGTGTGTAACCTGGCAGGAAACTGTCTGCTGGAGCTACAGACAATAATCTCATAGGTAGGCCAAGGGGAAAAGAAAAGCAGACCAAAGGGGTCTTCTAGATTTTCAGCTGTCGTCATACAGTCACCTTTCCTTCAGGTGAAAATTTCTGGTTGCATGATAGGTGAGTTGAGATTTCACCACAGCTTTTTTTGCAGGAACCCAAACTACAACATTTGTCCCCCTTGACGCCATGGCTACATCACGATTTTTATGAACAAAACTCCCTTTGCCTTCATGGGGGTCTTCCATCTGCAAAGAGGTGTTAACAATTATACTTTCCAACTGCATTGGTATAAAATTAAATTGATAATCTATATTAAACTATTTTCTTTGACCTAAAAGTTCATTGCTTTCTTCTGATTTTAAATGATGTTAACACTTTTGTAGATCCCTCAGAACATTGTGGATACTGTGCTTTTGGTGCCTGGTGAATGATCAGCCCTGCCTGACTCAAGAGGAGAGAGGGATTGGAGGAGGCAGGGAAAACATGGAAAGAGGATGGTCACTCGTAGAAGGACCAAAGGTCCAAAGCTTTTTATTCACGTTCCAAATCTGTTTTACTTAAATTTTACAAATGTTTGGAGATCTTGTTTTGATTGGGATCGTTTCCTCCAAGATTTTATATATTGTATATACATATATATTTATATATTATATATGTGTATATGCATATATGCTTGTCTAATTTAGAGTAGAAACTACACACAATACATATCACAGACCTATATAAAAATGCATTTAATAATTTGTCCCTTCAAACAACCCAAACTGTTGACAAAAATGAAAAAAAATGTATTTTTTACCTTTAAGTCAATTCAGTTTACTTTTTTCTTGAGCAATTTACTATGGAAAGCTTATTAAATATACATAAATCAAATAGGTGGTTTAAAAATATATCTGAAATTTAAGCATCTCAAATGCTAACTGTGGCAAAGTCTCTAATACATATTAGAGTGTATATTGCAAAACAAATATATTTGGTAACGTTAATTTTTAAAATGTATGTACTTATATACAACCTTTCGTAAGTAAAATGTTGCATCCAATTGAATAAAAGTCATACTTAATTCAAAAACGTTAAAGCAAGCTAATGCAAACTTCTTATATTTCATCAAGGTGCTAATATCTGCACCTATCCTCATATCTTTTCCTGTAATTCTAGATAAAAAAATGTCACCCTACAACCTCTACGTTTGATTTGTTATCCTCCCTAATCTGCTATCTCTGAGTAGATCAATTTTATCATTGTTACTTTCTTTTCAGTATTTTTGATCATCCCGGTTTCTTTATTCCACACTAATATATATTCAACTGTTTTCTATTATAGCAAAATATAAAAATAAAAACAAAATTCTGCATCGATGCGATACCTGTTTCTAGATACCCTTGACAATCTTATCTTTTAGGAGCAAGATCTCAAAATACAAACCTCCTATATTCATATAAAATTTATCACTTTTTATTCATTCTCAAATCAGTATAATCAAGATTCTGGCCTTACCAAAGAGGTTCTAGCAAAGCTACTGATGACTAACCAACTGCTAACTTTGTGTATGTCTTCAAGGTATCATCTTATTTGGCTTTTCTGCAATATTTGACACTACCAGCCACCTCCTTCATTAAATTAATTTCCTAACTTGGGTGGTTCATTTGGCATACTGGAGCAGTTCACCTGGGCATGCAATTGCCATCTTTAGCTCAATATGCTGAAAAAGTCATCATGTTTTCCTCTAACCTGGTCCTCCTTTTCTGCTTCCTATCTCAAGGACCGCACATATTCCATCACAGCTAAAAACATGGGTGCAACGATAAACTTCTTCCTTAATCTACTCTTCCCTCTGCATTGCTGCCAGACATAGCTGGTGATGTTATTTTCCTGATTAAGATGCTTCAATATCCTGTGATTCTCTATAGCAGAAGGTAAAACACCTCCATATAACATGCATTGTCTTTTACAATCAGTGTCTTTACTTCTTCAAGCTTGCATCTATCTAGTGACGCCTCCCACTTGCCTCTTAGACCTCATCCTCCAGTCTAGAGTGTCACAGTCTCTGATTCTGCTCTTAGGATTTGCTATATCCTGTGAGATCTGAAGTCAGATCTTGATTTCATTCAAGATGCTCTGGATGTTTATATTATTACATCTTAATTACCCACTGGTAAACATTCATTCTGCTTGCAAGTTTTTGTCATTGGTTGAAATCTCCCTATCCTTGTACCTAGTACATTATTTCTAAAACTCCATTTGCCACCACTATAGTTCATTACTATCTCTACTCCATCACATGTCATGTTTTGATAGCTGATTGTGTGCCTGTTTGTGTTGATCTACTTCTATGTCACAACCATGTCTAATTATACTTTTATGCCTAGTGTCTGTCACTGCTTCTGCTGGATGATCCATGGAAGTTTAATGCTCTATAGGAAAAATGATCTATTTTCTTCTATGTTCTTTAACAACACTCATATCACTACTTCACTTCCTGATCATTAAATGTGAGTTTTTTCCCCACACCAAGCAAAGATCCAAGTCTTGATAGACACTAAATGGGTATCCTACAATTTAAATCAAATTTGACACTATCCTAAAGATAGCATTAGATTCCACAAGTTAAGGATGAAGACTCTATGTACTTCAGATGCCAAACACAATTCCAAGTTAATGCCTCTGCCTCTGTCAGGTGTGCTAATCAAATAGGCTCATCAAAGAAACAAAAGAATATTACATTTCAGGATGGATAAATTTTCTTATTTTCATTTTTTTTTCTATTTGAAAATATAACTTCAGAAGAAATTGAGAATAGAAAATTACCTAAAAAGAAACCTATACTAAAGAACTTGAAAAGATTCCAAGAAAAGTAACTTTCAGGTAAGGAATATGTATGTGTGCACACAATAAATATCTCAAGTATAAAGTAAGAAGGGGTAAGAGAAGAAGGCTGAAAACCAACAAAAGAGTAGTGCTATAGAAAGGAACGAATTAATGTCCTGAATACAGGGGGACCTACATAGTCAACCATGTTATATTTTGAAGTGCAAGAAGTAAAAGTTGACTGTCATCAGCATAAGATAAACTCTGGACCGTGTGCCGAGAACCTCCCTCTGTGGTTTGAGGCAGATGGCCTCAGTTCTGCCCTGCCTCATGTCTGAGTTAGCATCAGTGTGCAGAGCAAGTGTAGCAACTCCACATTTTCAAAATACCACGAGAAAATGTGACCTGTCACTTTTTGGACAAATCTTGCCTAATCACATATAACTTAAAATGTTAAATGACAAGTCAGGAAAATTTCCTTTCACCAACACCTGAAAGTCTACTATAAAATGACTATGATCAGTATAAATTTGGTGATCTTAAAAATATTATTTGAGGGTAAATTTAGAGATGCTATTACATTTATTTCAGCGAATTTATAAAACATTTTTAAAATTTTATGGACTCAGTTAAATTATGAAGGGTAAAAGTTAAAATTTGGGAGAAGTTCTGCATTAGAATAATTTTTAAGAATAAAGACACTTTTGTTATATTTTGTTCTATATAAATCAAGCTGATAGCTAATAAAGTATTTCAAGCCAATATGAAAACTTCCCTAATAAGTTTAAACCAATTTCTTATGGTTATAGTGTCATTTTATTTATAAGTATAAAATAATTGTTTTAAAATTTCAGTTGAAGATTTTCTCTTGTTCCTATCTTTGTTGACTCCAGAATCCAATATACAATGTTGACTTCCTATGAAAACTTTATAAAGAAACTTTATAAAGAAAAAAGTAAACTCTTGTCTATCACTAGTCTAATTATTCCTAATACTGAATTGAATTCATGATTAATGAGTTTGGGTATGATACAGAGGAAAGAGGAAACATTGGGTCAGAGGGTCACACCATGACATCATATGGTTTTAATTTTCAGTGATCTTTGTCCTAAGTAGTTATTAGTCATATGAACTAAGATAATGAAGCAAGGTTCAAAATATCTATTGATTAGTGTGAAATTTTTTTTAAAGGATGTGACTCATTCCTTTACCTCAAGGGTCTAAAAGAACATTCAAATCAGGCACTTATTTACAAAGTCTTCTGCTGACAGTGCTAAATTTCATGAAAACTATAAAACAAGGGTCATATATTATCGTTAAGCTAGAAAAAAATGTTGCCTACAGCAATAGGAGAATATTGTTTCATTTAGGAAAGATGGCTACCAGCAGTGGTAATTCTTTTTATATTAAGCTGCAGATGGCTTTATCTAATAATATACAATGGCATTTTTCTTAAGCATCAACTGATCTTCCATTGTAGCAAGTAAAAAGAAAATGAATTTTTAAATTTCATTAATTCCCCTGTGGTATTCTTTTGCAAACTTAAATAAATCATGTTCCTGTAGTTATGTAAATGGTGTTACTTCCTTCTGTTCTTCTTACTAATGCAGAGGTTACTAAAAATATGCAGTGCCAGACCATAGAGAATTAAATCTGATAGCATATGCTGGTGGAGCCAGGAATTATTAAAACAGACACAGTGCGTGGTGTGTGGAGAGACAAAAGTAGCTTAATTGTTTAGTTATGCTATTTCAACCTTCACAGTTGACTCTTCAAGACTAATGGATCAAAGAGGCCATGCCAAAGAATAGAATAGATAGAATCATTTTTTTTTTTTTTTTTTTTTTTTTTGCCTATTATGGTTTAAGTGGGATCCAACTTGAAAGCAGAAATATGGATGAGATAACCAAAATGAATTAATTAAACTGGCTGATGCTCTGTCCTTGGCCTACACCAGTGATTCTAAAACTTGGCTGCATATCGAAATCACCTGAGGATCTTTGCTACTGAAGCTTGGGTTTCATGCCCAGATGTTCTCTTTTTATTGGGCTGAAGGGTGTCCTTGGCATTCCGATTTTAATATGGATCCAGGACTGAGAACCACTGACCTAGCCAGATAGCATGTTAGAAAGGAACGTAAAGTTTGGAGACTTAATAAGGACCCAGTTAGAACTTCAGCCGTAAGTATGATTTAGGAAGTCAGTGGGCCCCTGAAACGGGGCTGCTGAGAGAACAAAATGATATATTCATATGAAGACTGGTGACACAGTATTTGGAATCTAACAGATACTAATAAATGTCATTTTCTTATTATTGTCCTCTGCCTGGTCCCTTGGGACTCTGGCCCTGCAAGGTTGGGGAGACATTATGTAATGAACACATTTCACTGCCTGTGTTGGTCTGTCTACTTGTTTGTATTCTGGTTCTAGTTTGAAAAACCGCTGGGTAATGTGGAAGATAAAGAAGTTCATAAACACCCTCTACCCTCTCATTTGCTCCTGATCCTGATACCCCTGATTTTCTCCTCATCCTTCTGGTCTCCACTTGAAGGATATTTCCTCTGGGAAGCTTTTCCAAACTGCTTCATCCACCACAAATGTGGTTTGTTTTCACTGTTCTCCTGACACATTATTGGTGATGGGTCTATAGAGTGTCCAATTAATAATGTTAACTAGATGAATATATGGATGAATTTAAATTAAGAATACAACTAGTATGAGGTAGCATAAAAGCAATCATCAAATAGATGATTGTTAAATTAACATATTAAAAAGACTTTATGAGGACATAAGTAATTTTGTTTCATCTTTTTACTTATTATTTTTCTCCCCTATATTTTCCCACTGCTTTATGACACAGACTATTATAGAGACTGGAGATGTCAAAATGAACAAGAGGGTAGATACTAAACCTGCAGTAGTGAATAGCATCTTGATTCTCTTTGAACTCATATTCTAGTCAGGATAGGTCAGAAAAAAAATGAACAAATGAACAAAGAACATAATATATTTCTTTCTTTTTCTTCTTTTTTAATTTATTCTTTTTAGTTATATAGTAGAATGTATTTTGACATATTATACATGCATGGAGTATAACTTCCCATTCTTGTGGTTGTACATGATGTGGAGTTACATAGGTTGTGTGTTCATATAAGAGTATAGGAAAGTTATGTCTGATTCATTCTACTGTTTTTCACATTCCCCTACCCTCCTTCCCCAAGTCCCCCTGTCCAATCTGATGAACCTACATTCCTCCCTCCTCACACCTATTGTGAGTGAGCATTCACATATCAGAGAACATTTGACCTTTAGTTTTGTTTAGTTATTTCTTTTAGCATGATATTCTCCAACTCCATCCATATACTGGTAAATATCATAATTTCATTCTTCTTTACGGCTGAGTAATATTCCATTGTGTATATCTATCACATTTTCTTTATCCGTTCATCCATTGAAGGGCATCTAATTTGGTTCCACAGCTTAGCTATTGTGAATTGAGGTACTATGAATATTGATGTGGCCACATCTCTATGGTATGCTGAGTT
Organism: Sciurus carolinensis; assembly: GCF_902686445.1. Classification (NCBI taxonomy): domain Eukaryota; kingdom Metazoa; phylum Chordata; class Mammalia; order Rodentia; family Sciuridae; genus Sciurus; species Sciurus carolinensis. The sequence goes on from NC_062214.1 coordinate 147,356,558, forward strand.
TAAGTCCTTTTGGTATATGCTGAAGAGTGGGATAACTGAGTTAAATGGTGGCTCCATTCCAAGTTTTCTGAGGAATCTTCATAATGCTTTCCAGAGTGGTTCCACCAATTTGCAATCCCATCAGCAATATATAAATGTACCTTTTTCTCTACTTCCTTGCCAACATTTATTGTTCTTGATAATTGCCATTCTGACTGGAGTGAGATGAAATCTTAGTGTAGTGTTAACTTGCATTTTTCTAATTGCTAGTGATATTGAACATTTTTTCATATATTTGTTCACCATTCTTATTTCTTCTTTTGTGAAGTGTTTGTTCTGCTCCTTAGTGTATTTATTGATTGGGCTATTTGTTGTTTTTTTTTTTTTGGTGTTAATTTTTTTGAGTTCTTTATATATCCTGGAGATTAAAGCTCTATCTAAGGTTCAGGTGGCAAAGATTTTCTCTCATTTTGTAGGCTCTCTTCATGTTCTTTATTGTTTCCTTTGCTGTAAAGAAGCTTTTTAGTTTGATACAATCCCATTTATTGATTCTTGATTTTACTTCTTGTGCTTTAGGAGTCTTGTTGAGGAAGTCAGTTCCTAAGCTGACATGATAGAAAATTGGGTCTACATTTTCTTGTAGTAGGCTCAGGGTTTCTGGTCTAACGTCCAGGTCCTTGGTTCACTTCGAGTTGAGTTTTGTGCAGGATGAGAGATAAGGGTCTATTGCATTTTATTACATATGGATTTCCAGTTCCACTTTAACTGTTTGTTAAAGAGATTATCTTTTCTCCAATGGATGTTTATGGCACCTTTATCTAGAATGAGAAAACTGTATTTATGTGGGTTTGTCTCTGGTCTTCATGTCTGTTTTGGTGCCAATACCATGTCATTTTTGTTACTATAGCTCTTTAGTATAATTTTTTCAGTTTATTTTTAGTCATACATGAACACAACACCTTTAGTATATTTATTTTATTTATGTGGTGCTGAGGATTAAACCCAGTGCCCCACACATGCAAGGCAAGCACTCTACCACTGAGCCACAGCCCCATCTCCATCTGTAGTATAATGTAAGGTCTGATATTGTGATACCTCTTGCTTCACTTTTCTCATTGAGGATTGCTTTGGCTATTCTGGGCCTCTTACTTTTCCAAATGAATTTCATGACTGCTTTTTTCTATTTCTATGAAGAACGTCATTAGAACTATAATAGGCATTGCATTAAATCTGTATAGTGCTTTTGATAGTATGGCTATTTTGACAATATTAATTCTATCTATCCAGGAACATGGGAGATCTTTCCATCCTTTAAGGTTTTCTTAAATTTCTTTCTTTAGTGTTCTGTAGTTTTCACCGTAGAGGACTTTCATCACTTTCATTAGATTCCTAAATATTTTATTTTCTTTGAGGCCATTGTGAATGGGGTAGTTTTCCTAATTTCTCATTCAGTTGATTCATCACTGATGTATAGGAACACAACTGATTTATGAGTGTTAATTTTATATCCTGTACATTGCTGAATTCATTTATGAGTTCTAAAAGTTTTCTGGTGGAGTGTTTTGGGTCTTCTAAATATAGAATCATATTGTCATCAAATAGGGATAGTTTGAGTTCTTCTTTTCCTATTTGGATCTCTTTAATTTCTTTCTAGGATGAAATTCTGACTAGAATTTTCAGGATATGTTGAATAGAAGTGGTGAAAGAGAGCATCCCTGTCTTGTTCCAGTTTTAAGACGGAAAGCTTTCAATTTTTCTCCATTTAGAATGATGTTGACCTTGGGTTTAGCATACATGGTTTTTATAATGTTGAGGTATGTTCCTACTGTCCCTAGTTTTTCTAGTGTTTTGAACATGAATGATGCTGTATTTTGTCAAATTCTTTTTTGTATCTATTGAGATAATTATGTGATTCTTGTTAAGTCTATTGATGTGATGAATTACATTTATTGATTTCTGTGTGTTGAACCAACCTTGCATTCTGGGGATGCACCCTGCTTGACCATGGTGCACTATCTTTTTAATATGTTTTGCATGTGATTTGCCAGTATTTTATAAAGAGGTTTTGCATCTATTTTCATCAGGGATATTGTCTGAAGTTTTCCTTCCTTGGTGTATCTTTGTCTGCTTTTGGAATCAGGGTGATACTAGCTTCATAGAAAGAGTTTGGAAGAGTTTTCTTCTTCTTTATTTCATGGAATAATTTGAGGAGGATTGGTGTTATTTCTTTGAAGGTCTGGTAAAACTCAGTTGAGAATTCATCTGGTCCTAGACTTTTCCTGATTCAATTTGGGTAGGCATATGTCTCTGAAATTTGTTGATGTCCTTAAGATATTCTATTTTATTAGGGTATAAATATTCAAAATAAGTTCTGATTATCATCTGTATTTTATTAGTGTCCATTTTGATATTTCCTCACTCTGGATTGCTAGAGTGAGAGATGTTATCCTGTAGGAGGAATTCCTGGAGACAGGCTTTAGACCTAGGTAAACTCCAGGCTCTTCACCAAATGCCAGTTGGTCTGGAGATTTTAAATCAGTGCACCTCCAGGGCTCAGTAATTGCCAGTCCATGCTGGAAGACTCTACCCCAGAAATCACTCCTGGGTTCCACTCATGTGGTGGAGCAACCAATTCTTAGTCCCCTGCATCACCTGTGGCACCCACATTTCCTGATCTTGGGTTCAGTCTCCAAACTCAATCTCTCCTGCTCCTGACCTTCTGAGTTCCTGGCTGGATGCATCTCTCCCAGTCAGTTCTGCAAGCAGCCAAATTGGAGGGGGATGTGGGTGGGTTTTCACAATCCGTTGTCCCCTGCGTAAACCTTTCCATGATTGATTTTTCCAAACCACTTGAGTTTGCCAGAAATTGGTTCCCTTAGCTACTGGCCCCAGTGCCATGGCTACAAATGCTTCCTTCCCTTGTCCTTGCATACTGCCTAGAGAGATGATGACTTCTTTTCCAGACAAGGATATTGTGCAGTATGCCTTTCAGTTTAGTTGGGCAATGTCCTTGATCTCTAAATGCCCGCCCGTACCCAGACACACCTGCGGCCTCCTAAAAATGCAGGTACCTTTAATTTCCTTATCCTTCCACTTTGCTCACCCAGGGACTGCTTTACCTGGTGCTTCTGGCCCAGCCGTGTCAGTGGCTGTGCTGCTGGGGATTTCTTCCTTATTTTAGTATATTCACCCTCCTGAGTTCCTGATTAAATTCCAGAAAAGTTCGCCCCACTCTTTTTTTGTTCACCCACCTTGCTGAGAAGCTCCCTGTCTGCTTTTTCAGTTTCATACCACAGAGTAGCCTAAGTGAACTCCTCTATTCCACCATCTTAAAAATCCATATAGTATTATTTGATTAGTAGTAAATGCTTCAAAATAAAAAATAGGAGAGGAAACAGATGTGGTGTGTGAAAAATGTTGCTTGAGGAAGACTTCTGCAAGAAACTAACATCAAAGCTGAGATCTGACAGGTAAAAATGAGCCAGCCATGTGTAGATCTCAGTGTGTAAAATTACAGGTCAGTGGAACTGAAGCTGAAAGAATTTCCCAAGGTGAGTCTGAGGTGTCATATTCTATGAACAGGGAAAGGTTCAGATAACAACATGAGGAACAAGGAGAGAATGTGGGAAATGAAGGTAGAGGATAGTTGAGGACCTGCTCATGCAGAGATTTATAGCCCATGTTGGGAGGTTCATTTTTTATTTTAAATATGTCATAAAGTCTTTGAGTATTAAAGATTCCAGTGGTTGGGAAGATTATGTTTAAGCCTATAAGATTTCTATTTTAAAAAGCCTCATTGTAGAGGAGAATGATTTTAGGGGTGGCATGGGTTTAGAATGGGGGATATTTGAGCATAAGGGCAGAAGCAATGGAACTCGTTGCAGTGGATGCAATGCTGGGTGGCAAATTCTAAGGGGAAGCAGAAAAGATGAAGTGGATGAGAAGAACACATTTTGGAGTTACAGAAGGCAATACTTGCTGATGGATTGGGTGATGGCATTGGAAGTGGAAGGGGGATCATGTGGATGTGTAAACAGGCGGGCTCCTCCCCTCGAGATGACTTGATGGCTGGGTGGTGTGTGTGAATACCTTCCACTGCATCCCTGGGGACATCCAAAGCACAGGGCTCAGGAAATGATTTCAACCATTGCTCTGGAGTATTGTCTTGGCTATAGTTGTCAGAAAAATCTTTGCTGAGGATTTAAGGCTCTCAACAGTCCTTAAAGGAGGATTAGAGTTTGGAAGATTGTTTGTGAAGGCACCGAGATAGAGCAGAAAACCACCTGAAAAAGTTGAAGAGGCAGTGAGTGCGTCCGTGTGTGTAGACCAAGGGTTATTGCAGGGGACTAGGGAAAGACACATATGGAAAGGAAACTGAGTTCATTTTGTGGAGACTCCTGTCATACTGGAGTTCATATTTTATGGATTTGTGGAACCATGATAGTGTTCTGAGAAAACCTGATGTGGTATCATATCATGGGGATTAATCTAGCAGTGTTCTCATAATGACTTGCAGAGGAGAGAAAGTCTCAAAACAAAAGGATTATTATTCATTAAGCTATTAACTTGTTCAGTTAAAAAGAAACTCATTGAATATGCTAAAAACCCATGGTCACTAGGACTCCTTTCTCATCTAAAAGTTAAGAGGTTAGAATGCAAATCTCTTAAGTCACACACACATAAACACATATGCACATGCATACACACCCACACAAAGTCTGGAAAAGCAGCTTGCCTTTACTATTCTAATTCTGTGATGTTGTGATTCACCACTTGAGAACGTGTTTGTACACATTACATTGATTGTTTCCAAGGAAGAGGTTTTTAAATCACTTTAACATCATCCTTTAAGTTAATCATATATTTTATATTCTCACAGAGGAGTGTTTTGCAGGTCAAGCTACTGATGATTATTTAAAAGAGTTAGTAAAATAATTTAAATCAAACTATTATTTTATAGTGCCAGTATACTGAATCCATGTTTTAAATATATTTATTGTTACAGAAAATTTAGTTGTTATAATACAAAAGATGTCAGTAAATTCTTTCAAATTTATATTTAGGAAAGCTTAAATTAAAATGTAAATCTTTTTTCTCATGTTAGATTACATATATCTGGTGTGACTTCTTGTGAGGTAGAATTTCCAGAAGTGATATATGAAATCCTAGGCCAACTGTATTTGACCCAAGGATCTTTGAAAAGTGGGGGAATATAAGGAACATAATAAAGAAATATTAAGACTATATTTCAGGAATTTGAAAACAAGGTGAAGACAACTGATTGTCTAGCTTGAACAAAACAGTATTTATAGTGTTTAAAAACTGAGAAAAACCCTAAAACTTTCCAAATACATATATATGTTCTCTCTCTACACACACACACACACACACACAGAGGCAAATCAAACACCACTGATGTCTATCTATATGTCTTTAAATACAGACTATATATATATATACATATATGCACACAGAAAGGGTAATGAAAGCTGCCCCTAGCCACTGCACTATGGGTTCACTATAGTGACCAGCATTTTGGGAGACTGGCCCCACCTTCCTGTTTCTTCCCAAAATATTTCAGTTCCGTGACTAAAGTCTTTCTCTGAGCATATGCATAATTTCATGTAAATGACCATACAAAAAAGATGCTTGAAATCATTTAGAAATCATAAGAATTTTAGGTAGTTTTACCTATGTGAAAATTAAATTTTACTCTAGAAAAGAATGCCATCTTATATTAGAAGAAAGAATAATCATATCTATTCCTAATAAAAACAAGTACCCATATTTTTATAGCGTGGGGAAATTTGCCATTCATCTCAATGTTATTTTGCCATGAATTTTACTCCAGTCTCTGTGGTTATTTTATATCTTTGTTTTGAGTCCATTATAGCCAAATAATACTTATATTGTCCTTTATGTGATCCTGGAGAGTAGGACATAACTCTGGGTTTTAGTTACTCACAGGAGATAGGTAAACTTTTCAGGGATGAAAACCTTCTGATGGGTTCCTCACACATACTTGAACAGACTTATTGCTATGATACATGCTTGGAACTTTACTCTCAAAGACTATTTCCTTCACCATATTTTTGAGAACTACATTCTGTTCTGAAAGTGATACTTGTATTAGGGATTATGTTAATAATTTCACATCTATATCCAGAAAAGAAACTTTCTAAAATCATGGAAAATATTTCTAGGGTTCTTTACTAAAAATAACTTAATCATTTATTAAAATCTCAGATATTCACATTAAAACAAGTAAAATTGAAGTATTTAATACACAATTCTTTACTAAAGGGCATATTGGTCAATAAACAAGGATATAAAAGGGAAAAAGAGCATGTTAATCAAGATACAGAATGACTTTAAAGCTCATTTAGCATGCAATTCCTTCCATTTCAGTGACCATCAACAGGCTGTCTTAAGACAATTTCCAGGTGAGGCAAATCAAACACCGCTGATGTCTGCCTATGTCTTTAAATACAGACTAAGTTAACCAGCTAAAATCAACAAAAGTGATGACCACAATATGCATGAATTTTTAAACTAATCAAATTGCTTTTAATAAACTTGATAAAAGATCTTGAAGTCATGCCTCACAGTCAATTAATAAAACAATTTAGTCTCATCTCTTTAGCAACAAAAGGATAGTTTAGTAAACATAAACACATATATCTTATTTTTATAGGATGATTAAAATTTATAAGTTATTCACCTGAGAATTTTGTGTGCAGAATATCATAATGCATAAAATTCTCCATGTTATTCTAAGCTTCTCAATTCTATTAATTATTTTAGGAAAAGTTAAAATTTTAAAATGTCTATCTTATTTTTTTTCAGTTAAGCTTGTCAATATATAATAATTAAACTTTCAGGACAAATATTTTTTGAGAGATACTAACCCTATTATGAAATGTTTCTTTTTATTTTATCCCTCTCCCTTGTATAAAATTAACATAAAGCAGTATTTGAACCCATGACATATATAACACTCCGGAAAGAACTAGGACTACAAACACAATTTAGATATATTGATGCCCTCCTCATTCATTCATTGAAAAAATGTATTAACTATCTATCATTAGCCTGGAACGATGCTTAGAAATACAATGACGAGTGAAAAATAATTCTGGTAAATATAAAAATGCAACTGGGAGAAGTGGTATAAAGGAAAGCTCTATGGGGAAACAAGAATATAAAATATAGGTCTAATCTCATCAAAGATGTCTAGAAGTTCTAGGGAGAAACTGGAAGAAGTTACAGCTTAAAAATCATATGCTCAACAGGTATTAGTTGGTAATTAGCACCACCAGATTCATGTATTGCACAGATTAAAAACAAAGAAAAAAATAAAAATTAGCTGAACATAAATCACGTAAGCTCTAAAAGTCCTTTTCTTCTGCTTGAAACTGAAATGAAATAATTAAATAGCATTTCGAGGCTGTTCTGAACAGAGCCACGAGCTAAATGTGCTAGAGAAAGCAGAGAATTTTTGCACAGATGGTCTGCCACAGAACGTGCCAAATCCAGCCATCCTGCAGGAACTCAGAGTAGGGCTTCCCTGCCAACAGGCAAATATAACGCCTTTCAAATTGGTATTGCCAAAACCAAGATCTGGAGACATCAGATTATGATATTGCTTACTCTGATGAAAATCACAAGTAATAAGAACATTATATTATGTAGTTGAGATAAAACTGTTCATGATCCAGATCGGTAGACTGAAAATTTGGTGGGATAGTGTTCTCCTTGTAGCCATGCCTAACCTCTTGAAATCTCTTCTCAGCACTAACGCCAGAGTGATCTGTTTAAAATGCAAATCTCATGATGTCTCTGCTCTGCATAAAATTGTTCAATGGCTTCTTTTTGTTTTTAGGATAAAACCCCAAATACATGCTGCAGGTCCTGCATGATAGGACTCTACCTCTCTTCAGTCTGCTCAGGAAAGGCACTGACCTGTAGCTTTCTGTGTACCAATCATATCATTCCAACCCACGGACATTCGTTGTTCCCTATCTGCAGAAGTTTCTTCCCAGATCATTCACCAACTCACACTGACCCTTACTAAATTAACTTGACAGCATATCAAATATTTTTTGGCTTCAGAGAATCCTCCTCTGACGATTCCCATCCCACCCTCATCCCTGCTAGTCAGATCACCCTGTTTATGGAATCTCATAAATCTTATATTTTTCCTTTGCATACGTTTAAAAAGTTTATAAAATGCCTGAAATGCAATGTGTTAATATTTGTAGAATGGTGAATGAACAATTTTTTTTTTTTCTTTTCATACTGAGGATTGAGACCAGGGGCACTTTACCATTGAGCTACATCCTGATTCCTTTCTGTTTTTTATTTTGAGAAAGTATCTCACTAAGTTTCTGAGTCTGGCCTAGAACTTGGTGATCCTCCTACCTCAACTTCCTCAGTCCCTGGAATTATAGGCATATGCCACTGCACCAGGCTAACTAAAATGGTTTTAAAACCAAGTTGAAAAATGACAGTAAAGGAGGCATGGGTATTATATTCATAAATATGTTTAACATGTTAAACATGTTTAATTAATATTTAAATTCAAGAAAAGTAGAAATTAGTATAGATATTTTGTATACCTGCATATATTTACACATATATAGAGGCACATTTTTCATGAAATATTTTAAAAGACAAATGAAATCCTAGCTTACTACTTTATTGATTTATTGCTCAAAATGCAATATCCTGGTAGTGATAGTTGCACAAATATCTGAATATATTAAAACCTACTGAACCATAAGGATGTTAAGGATGAGCTTTGTAGTATGTGAAGTATATCTCAATAAAACTCTTATTAAAAATGCAATGTCCTAATGTAGTAATTAGAGCTTACAGGAAAGGCTTTAAGCACCCACTAGTCAAATTAAAAAAAAAAAAAAAAAATCCCATCTAGACTTAGGAGTGACTTCATTGTACCAGACTTACCAAATGAGGCGAGACTATTGCAAAGGGAGACCACTCCTATTTAAAAAACCTGTGTGACAAAGATCAAGTACAAAAAGGAATCCCAGTGGCTCAGGAGGCTGAAGAAAAAGGATCTTAAATTCAAAGCCAGCCTCAGCAATTTAGCCAGGTCCTAAGCAACTCAGTGAAACCCTATCCTAAATAATATTTTAAAAAGGACTGGGGATGTGAATCAGTGGTTAAGTGCCTCTGGGTTCAATCCCCAGACCAAAAATAAATAAATAAATAAATAAATAGTTAAATAAAGTAACCATGTGTTGGCAGTGGAATGAGAAAGTAGCATGCTCAGAGAGTTGAACAGAACTTGTGAACATGTCTTTCTCTGTAGGGCTGATTCCTAGGAAGGGCTGTTAAGAGGAGGTTGTTCAGCATTCTAATGACTGCTTAAAGTCAAAGATGGGCAAAATTTAGGGATCTCATAGAAGCAGAGAAGCCTGACTAACTTTGGCCAATTGAAATAAGCCAGTGTTTTATCCAGATTGGTTAGTGGAGACAACCAAGTTTGTTCATGATCCAGTCAGAGGGTTGGTATTCAGAGTCTGAAACTGTTCTAAGTGTGTCATAAGTACACAAAAGACGGGGGTGGTAGTCATCAGATTTTGTCTAAGTCATCCGAAGGAAGGGTTGTTCTTTAGAGTAGACTGTTTACTGGATCGCAAAAGGGTAAGAGAACTAAGTGAAGTTCAAAAAGAATTCCTCCAAACCATGTTTTGGGTTACATTAAGGAATATAGTGGCTAGTACAGGTTGTTTAAATGAAAGAGATCCCAAATCACATTAAACTAGTGAGATCTCTGAACTTCATACATTGTGAGCTGTGGAGATCTGCAGCAGATGTGTAGGCTAAGGAGGAATTTCAGGTTTTATAGTACAAGAATTTTCTTGTGTTTGAAATATTGTCACTTTATTGTAAAATATCAAAGTTCACAAATTTATTATTGCTTTGGGAAGCATTTCTGTGGGCATCCTGATAGAAGGGGTTAGAACATAGTTTTGGCAATAATTGTAGCCAGCATTAAATATTTTATGAGAAATACATTAGTGTAAATCACCATTTTTAAAAGTGAAACATGAATCACTACCCAAAGAATTGGACTTCAGTGCAAGAAGTCCTGATTTATCTTCACTGTTGATACTGTGTATGTAAATGCCATTTCTCAGAAGCATAAAACTCTGAGTATAATATATTGGTTAGTGTAAGCAGTATAATATATATTTTTCAGGCTGTACTAGTTTCATTAATCATATATTTTAAGAATTTTAAGCTTATTTTTTATGAGGCATTGCATTACATGTGGCATTGATATGCATGTATAATTTATTACTTGGCAAGTGAATTATCCTAGACTATTTTATGTGCTTGATATATTGATTTTCAGTTGTGATAGATCATTTTAAGATTGTGAGTCTTTACTCCTGGTGATTTATCCACAGAATCACATAGACTGTGGGGCAAGCTGATGCAGCCCTTTGAACACTTTCTATCAGCTATAAATAGAGTTGTTAACTGGAATTCTTAATCCCAGTGAGGAAACATATTTAGCAAGTTGAAAGAAATAACTTTCATCCAAGATCTAATTAGTTGTTGAATAACTGCCCATAAAAGTAGTTTCATTCCAGTATGTCTTTATTTTCCATTAACTAATCTTGTACCCCACTTTTTAAATCAATAGGCAATGAGGTGTACTGTCAAAGCAAAAGAAAGATGTCATCCGTTTGCTTAAAAGGTGTGCTTCTGTGACTACTGTCTTGCAATCTTTATCAACACAAAATTGTACATACAAATAAACTTGAATTATAATAACCTTTTTCTATTTTAGAAAACTCCCTTTGAATAGAATTCCATGGAGAAAAATATATGCAGTGCCCAAACACCAAGTGTGTGAGGGCCACTAGTGAAGGTATTATGTAAAAGAATTGGATAAGAGAAAGAAAGTATTTTTAAAATTTGGGCAGTAATTTTGGAATTCTTATTAGAACTTCTAATAAACAAGATCAAGGCCACCCTGGAATAATGTCATTTTGTCATAGGTTCCAAGGTACTTAAATTGCAGGAACATTTTAAAGAACATCCTATTTATAAAAGGGTACATAGTAAGTACTCAATGATTATTATTGAATAAGTTAGGGAAAGAATAAATAAGTGAAACTAGATCTGAAACTATATGTTTGCTGTAATAAAGTGGCCATAAGTTGGGCCCAAAATTACACAACTTCCTAGCTGTTTGGCTTGAGAAGAAATTGCATTAGTTTCTAAGCCTCATTGTTCTCATCTAAAATTTCAGATTAGGATGATATCTTTAAGAGTTTTTGTGAGAACCAAATGAAGTGACAGAGGCAAATGACTTATCATTGTTATCTGACAGATGATATGCTAATAACAAATATTAGCTGTTTTATGGTTATCATTTAATACTCTTCCCTAAGCCCCTTGTGCATTTATTTTATTTTCATATATAGATGGGTTGACTTGAAAATAAGAGCTATAAATAGTAAGTTATGATTCTTCTTTGTTTAAATAGAACATCTTCCATGTAAAAAGAAATGTACATTTCAATTTTAGTACTTTAGCTTTGAAATAATTGTCAACAGATTCAAGTGTGAGAGACACCCTGGCTTTATGAAATGAGAAATGGGTTGATTCTATGAGTATTTTGAAGGAGTTTATTTATTTAAATGATCCGAAGGGCCTATCACATAACCAAAGTTGTAGAAAAAGATAGTGTAATTTTCATATTTTAAAGATGTGAAATTGTAGTTATGATTTTTAAGAAATAAATTACAAATAAGCATCCCAAAGTTACTACTTGTATTGCATTAAAAGCAAAATGAATCATTGAATCATTAGGACCCTCAGCTGTTGTTGCAGAAACTGCCACTAGATGTCACGCGGCTCTTATTCTGTCTCCTCAAACAAGGGCTGTCTGTTTTGTTAAATACTTTCTCTCAGAATTTAAATTCCAGGCTCTTGATGGACATGGGTAATAATGAGGTTTATGTTAGGATTTGATAAAATTAACTATCACTAAGATTAAGATTGAATCTACCTATAGACCTAAGCAAATATTATGATCAAATTAACCTGATGATTTAGTCAAACTTTTAAATTTATTTGATAAGTCTGTTTTATGGATTTGACAGTTACTTGCCAGGATTTTATCTAATTTTGCTTCTTAATATAGATTTAAAACATGAATACAGTCCTTGTTGCTCCATGTATTCATCCAAGTTAGTCCCTGAGGAGTATTTTAATATTTGTGTCATAGAAAGTCAATGCATATTGGGGTCTGTGCTATAATGTCAGCACAGCCTACTTTTGAAGCAACTCATTTTGAATTCTACTTATGGAATTTTATTATTGAATAATTAGGAATAAAAAGCTTATGTTACATTGTTTAACTTTTGCTAATACCTTCCCATTGTGTCACAAATGGCATAACCATTTACACTATCTGAATTGTAATTTTCTAATTTGTAATTAGTTTACCTGAGAATCACATGTGATGATGGATGTTACAAAGCATGTAAATTTTGTATTATTGAAGAATCAGAGAGTTCTGGTCAAGGAATAGAGTAATGTTCTTCCTAATCATCTTTTCTTCTAGCCTTGTTCTTTTGGAACCGGTTCCTTTTGTGGAACTGTACCTTGTGCTAAAATTCAGTTTCTGCATTTTTCAACTACCACCACCATTAGACTGCATTTTCAATTGAATTTTCCCGAGGTAGGCTTCAGGTTGAAGCACCACGGACTTTAAATTAAAATTTTAAAACATTTTTTGGTACCCTACCACTGGCATCTTCCCCTCTGGTCACATTTCCTCACAGCTTTGAGTGTGTTCCCTCTCCCTCCCTGGCTCCCTGCTCCCTTTCAGATCTCTAACCTAGTTTTTTCTTCTTTTATCAACACCATTCATTTCTTAACTTCTTTTGTATAGTCAATTAACTGTAGCTTCCCTGTTTCTTTCCATGTCAGGTTCTTGAGATATATAGTCCTTACCTAAAGTGGACTATCAAGATATTTCCTAAATAAAATAGCGTGTTTTTTACTCTAAGCATCTCTCTTAATGCCAGCTGTACAGATTGCATTAAATCCTTTTAAAATTCACATTATAAGCTATGGTACTTTTTGCATTAAACCAATACAGTCAAAGTTCTTATGGCATGAAAGATAAAGCCTTCACATTTTCATTATTGTGGATAATATTTTCTAATGTTATAAACTCAGGTTCACAGAATTCTACTCTATTTCATGAAGTGCTAGTATATTGGTCTGTGTAACTCTCCTTATTCTCCTTATTCTCCTTATTCTCTTTTAATTATTATTCACTTTGTTTAATTAACCCCACTTCCATGTTTTCCTTCTGTTATGAATTTGATTCACACACACACACACACTCACACACACACACTCATACACACACACTCATACACAGGTATCCCAGCAACACTGATGTAGTTGGTTCAGAATACCAACACCACTGCTTAGAATATATGATATATCTGAGATTGGTAAGAAATGAATAGCCAAATCTTCCGTGACTCTATCATTGAAAATTACTGAAAGGAGTTAGAGTCGGTGATGTTAATGCTGTCATGTATTGGTTGGTTAAGCATTTAAAACCAAGAGAAAGTAATAGTGATAATTCATGCACAGAGCCAGACATTAATGATCCTTATTGTTAATAGTAGCTAAAATTTGAAAACTTTAACAACATCTTGAACTTATTCTTGATCTAACAGTTTTCTGGCTCTGAGTGTGTTGAATGTCTTCTGTATTAAGTTTTGGTCAGTATAAGCATTAATTGTCTTAGTGGTAGTTATTTTCAGATCACTTACATTAATGTGTGGGAATTCTTCTTTAGCTACTTATTAAAATGTGTGCATATGGATATTTATTGTGAAAATAAAAACTGTAAGGATGTGGATAAAGCTCAGTTTATTAGACTTTACCTGCTAACTCGAGGAGCAAAAAATACTCAAAATTCCTTTCAATGCTTGTTAACTCACAGGGCAAGAGTTTGGCTAATTCATGTAAATCCAGAACAAACTCTTGAGTGAATGTGTACTTTATTGGTGACATAGGAGGAAATGACTGGCAGGTTTGCAGATCACTTGTGGTGAAACTTGCTGGCCTCAATTATGTGAGGAGGAATGATTACTAGACATTTTACTTGCCACTTGGAATTGTACCACAGCCATTTTTAGAGCCAAGATTGATGATGCCCCATGAACACATGTACTCTGATATGGCCTGAACTAATTATTATAGATTTTTTTTAAACTAGTAGTTGGATGATTGCTAAACTAGGAGCACACATAAGAACATTTTCTATTCCATGAGTTGTTCAGGTATCATGCATATTTTTTCACTAAGAAAGATTATAAATATTAATTAAAATTACTAACTTACATTCTTTCAGGATACATTTCACTTTAAAAATGGTAGCAGAAAACCACGTTCAGTGGCATACACATATGACCCCAGCGATGGGAGGTAGAGACAGGAGGATCCCAAGTTCAATGGTAGCCTAAGCAAATTAACCAGGCCCTAAACAACTTAGTGAGACCCTGTCTCAAAATAAAAAGGGCTGGGGACATAGCTCAGTGGTAAAGCACCTGTGAATTCAATCCCCAGTAAAAACAAAACAAAACAAAAACCACAGTGGCAGAATGATTATAGAAGGGAAGGGAAGGTATTACACTGAGGTTGTATTCCCTCAAGATGTCATAATGTGGTAGTGGTAGCTTTTTATTTTTTGTCTCCTATTAAGCTATCAGCAACTTGAAGCTCTTTAAACCTTGAAGGTTTGATAAGAGCAATTGAAAAGCTATGAACAAAGTTTTAACACTACTCCATTTCAGCAAAGAGGGGATTAATTAAATTCAATTCATAAATCTTACACTGCTTGTATCAAGACTTCAGTGGTTTAGGACTGCTAAAGAGGAAAAGTATGTAACAGGAAAAATGCACTGTTTTTTCAAATGAAAGAGAGTGGAAATAAATGACAACTGGACAATGGATGACCCATGTGGTCTATGACTGACCCACTGTGGGTGGGAGGTCCAATCAGTCAGAGGATTGAGTGCACTAAAATACTGCTCACTCATTGGTGTTTGACAGTATTCTTATCTTTTTAGGGAAAAAAAGATAATATTGTCCTTCTCATTTAATCTTTATTAAGCCTTTGCTCAATATTATTTTACTTGAGCCATAGCATTGCTAAGTAGCTCAGATTGGTTCCAGGGTTGCATAGGTCAAAAAAGGAAAACCAGGAAAAAAATAATAGTAAAAATTATCAGATTTTGGCCACATATGAATCAATTCAACATCGGAATGACTATAAGAATTTGTTTAAGAAAAATAATGGATATTTTGTGAATTAATATTTAAGTAAAATTCTGAATGTACAAACTTTCAAGCAAGCCCTCTTAATAAGTTTTTATTCATAATAATTTTTATCAAATCAAAGGTTCATATTAAAGTTTTAAAAAATCCAAACATGTAATATTCTATTCAGAATCTTTTCAAATCTTGAGACATTTGTATGGCTCCTAGCTTTCTAGCATTTCATTCACAGCACTGAAGATCCATGATTTACTATGTGCTGACATTTTATAATTTAATTTTCCCAGTAAAGACAAACATTAATAATTATAATAATGGCAGCCCCCCAAAAGTGATATTTTAAAAAGTACTTTACATATCAGATTTTTAAGAATTCAAATATAATTACAGAAACCACACATATAACCTTTATTATTCTGAAAACAAAATAATTGTATGTCATAATGTATATATATTCATATTTATGGATTAAATTTTAGCATGTTTGATATTACCTACATAAAGATATCCAATCCTTAAAATTTAATAAAAATCTCAGACAATACTGATAGAAAACACCAAGAAATATATTTTAAGTATTATTTGCAAACATCAAATTTTTGTTTTTTTCAAAATGAATTGTATTTTCTACTCTCACATACTGATTCATTTCATATATTTCATCCCTAGTTTATTATTTAATTTTATTTCTACCATTCAATAATGTCTGATGAGGACTCTTTCCAAGTTTTCACAAAGAAGGACAGTATTGAAAGAATGCTACTAACATTCATGTATTGTTTTTTGGGTTTTTTTTTTTTTTTTTTTTTTTTGTACCAGGGATTGAACCCAGGGTTTCTTAATCACTGAACCACATCCCCAGCCTGTTTTTGCATTTTATTTAGAGACAGGATCTCACTGAGTTGCTTAGGACCTCAATAATTTGCTAAGACTGGCTTTGAATTCATAATCTTCCTGCCTTGGCCTCCCGAGCCATGTATAGTTTTATAGTAATAAAGATCCGTAATGTTTTACTCAAAGAAAATTTATTTTCTAATTAGTCACAACATTTTTTTTTCTCCACCAACTTTCCTAAATCAAAATATTTTATTCAAGTGATATAATTTCTCAATGAACATGTTCAATATAATGTTGACTTTTGGGAAATTACTGATAACTGTTAGAAGACTATGGCACAGTCATTGCAATAGAGCAGGGACAAATTCCCAGCTCTGGCCATTTAAAAGATAGTGAGTTTGGAAAATTGCTAGTCTCCCTGAACCTCTGTTTCATCATTTCTAAATTGAAGATAATAATGATCCCTGGTGTTTCACAGTGTTTAATAAGATTAGATGAGGCAACACATGTAACCTCTTTAGTACAATTCCTGACAATTATCTTTCATTAATGTTAACTCATTAATATTACTATTATTAGAATTCCTATCCCAGGGTTTGTGACTGGCCTTAACATTCCTGTCAGCTTTACTGGACAAGAGGCTTTTTCCTGACTCAAGACGCTGAACTATTCTTCTTAGAGAATTAACTTCAGAAAATTTGTGACTTTAAGTTTTCTCTGCCCTTTTGAGATGTAAAGTTTTAAAAAGTCTTCTGCCAGCTTTATAACCCAAAACTATGTTTCTCAAGGACCTTTGGATCCATCCCTTAAAAACATAGCTGTCAAAGAAGGTAGTGTCCATATTTCATAGTTTCTGTAGAAAATAGAAGCCAAAGGTAGACACCCACCTTCAAGCTGTAAAACTACCTCCTGTCATGAAGATAGAAGTTTCTTTTTGGATAAAATCAATTAGCATACACAGATGGTCTGTGATTCCCTCCATTCTAGCTCTTAAAAAGTCTCCTGACCCTTATTTTAGCAAAGAGAAGTTTCCAGGCTTGGTTTGTGCTCTGTTCAATATTGCTAGCAATAGTATTTGAATAAATTCAACTTCTATTTGCTCATCCTGTCCATTGTAAAGTTTTGGTTTTTTTTTTTTATATCTAATGCATAGTTAGCACTCCATATATGGTAGTAGATATAACTTTTGATATTGAATAGGGATAGGAAGCATCACCTTCCTTATTTTCTTCTCAGCATTATTCTGGTCAGACCCCAGTGAAAATAATGAAAATAAATGCAAAAATGTGGAAGATAAGAATATAACATATCATACAGATCACAATGGAGGAGAAGAATCAGCTTAAGTGTGAAGAAGAAAGAATTTAAAAAACATAACATTAGATCAGTATCAGGTCATGATTTGGAAACTAATGAGATTGGCTTAATGTCTAGTGTTGATTGCCCAGTGAGGGCATTTTAAGGGGTGGGGGGTGAAATAAGAGGTAAAAAGTGAATGTATTCTGACATTAGGGTATTTATATAGATGTGGATTAAGGTGAATAATATATTTAGAGCCAGGACAACTAAGTGAGAATTCTAGCAGTTTTCAAACTTCTATAAAAACCTTGCTGTGAAAAATATGTTATTCAAAGTGAATTTTTGATCTAGAAAACATTCCATATATGCTAGGATTTTGCTTTTATGGTTTTTTAGGAAGAAGAAAATTTTGGGAAAATCAAAGTAGCAAGCATTCCATTCATACAAATTATCTTTATAAATAATACTGTTGTATATCTCTGTTCTAATACCCTATGAATAAATGGATAAGATAAGAGTACTGTTGCAAAATTAACACTCATTTGCAATACATTTGCAGTAAGTTAGAAAATATTCATTACCCAATATAGAAACGGTGGTTTCAGGTGAATGGCGGAGGATACAAAGAACTTGCCATAGTCAGAATCTTCTGTCTTTACCATTGGTAGTTTGTCAATTTATTTCAATTACAAATAAAGAGACAAGGACAAAATAGAATGATGTCTAGACTGCTGAATAAAAGGTAAACTAAGAGTAGAGGACTTCTCTTTTTAAACTAGGATGAAATCATGAAGCAGAAGCACCTCCCCCACCCCTTTTTTAGACTCAGAATGGCTGGCTAGATCCTGCCACAGTATCAGTCATCTTTCCATTAATATAATGCATAATATAATTAATATAATGCATACCTGAGATTAGCAATTTAAAAAGTGGAACGGATTATTTTTGGAGGTTCCAATCCATGAAGAGTTGACCCCATTGCTTTGGACGTACCGTGAGCACCACACCGTGGTAGGGAGTGTGTGGTGAAGCACGCTGCTTGCCTCTTGGCAGCTGGGAGAGAGAAGGCAAGTGACTAGTGTCTAGTGTCCAACCATTCCCTTCAAGGGCACATGCCCCAGTTATCCGAGACTTCCCACTAACCACACCTCTTAAAGATTCTGTGACCTTCTAGCAGTGAGGACTGAGGACCAAGCTTTTAATACATGGGTCTCAGGGGAATACTCCATATCAAATGACGGTGCCCACAAAATACTTTCTTCCCAGGAATTTTTGGGAGTTCTGTTTGTTTGCATACATCACAGATTTCAAAGAGGGAGAGAGGGACAAGTAGAGGGCACCAAGCTGAGAGATGACCAGGGAGAATTTGACGTCATGGTAAAAGGAACCAAGAGGTTTCAAATCACAATTTGGAATACAAAATTACTTTTGTTATGACTCTAGTTAATTTTCTCTGAGGTAGTTACAAGAACGTTTTAAAAAATGGCAGCACAAATGAATCACTTATACCTCCTCTGGGGAAGTTTCTTGTTGGTATGCCCATCCCTTACCCTCCATTTTCCTGGCTAACTGGTACATGCTTTACCGCTCAGTTTTAGATCTCATTGCCTCCAGAAAGTCTTCCTTTAGCTCCAAGACATGGCCAGTGCTCCCCTATGTATCTGCATAGTGACTTCACTTACTACATGCACCATAATTTCCTATTCAGTTAAGTTATTCAACAACTGCAGGAGAAAGGAAACATGCAGATGGGGCAGAATAAGGAGCAGGGCTGTGGTGCAGGCTCCAGGTCATTTGAGACTTGTTCTGAGAGTTCTGTGAGTTGAGGTGAAGGCTTCAGATTTGTATTCAACTGTACAGACAAGTCATTGAATGTGGGTTGGCTTGAAAAGAGTGACTTTGGGCAGGTGGCCTTCCAAGGGTCATTTCCAGAGAGCTCTGATACCTGACAGCTATCAGCTAACCTTCCCAGCACCTTCCTCAGCCTTAAAGGGGGATCTGGTTGACAAGGTACGACAACATCCTTAACACATCTAGATCACCTCGTACTTTACATTCCCTAACTCAAACTGTGTAAGGCAGGTAAGCTAGTAATGTATTAGGCAAAACCATCCAGTTAAATATGTTCTTATTATGATTATGTTTGGCAGCAATGTTCCATAGGTTATTTCAACCTCACATTTTATCTACTTCAATGCCTTTTCAAGTTAGAAAGCTTAGTGTTAAGATACAATATAAATAGGCACAGGAGATAAAGAAAAACAATGGGGAGATTCAAAATCAAAGCATGAAAAAAATAGAAAAGAAAAAAGAAACGAAAGTCTTAAGACTTTTTGACAATGTAAGTGAAGCTACTTCATCCATATCCAAGAGCAAATGTGCCTTGCATAGAAAAAGCCCAAGAAAGAAGAATTTCTGTTTCATATTTAACAGAACAGGCAAGTTTACTTTTTAGTGCCATTGTGGATACTTCAGGCACAGCCGCCAAAGGGGAGAGAAGGCAACAGAGTTTTCTCTCCATCAGTCAGGAAAGGCATAGACACTCAGACTTTTGCATCCAGGACAGGTTTTCACTATGAAAAGTTATTAATGTCCTAAAGAGCTTTTGCTTGAATGGATTTTATCAATTAGAATTTGCCATGTTAGAAATTAAAATTGAGAAATTAAAAAAGCGATTATTAGTTTACTTATACTGATTTATTACAGTTTAACATAAATAAGAAGATGCCATAAATTTCCAAATAGAAAATATAAAGAGGATGGATATATCTCTTAATGTTTGCCT
Organism: Sciurus carolinensis; assembly: GCF_902686445.1. Taxonomy (NCBI): domain Eukaryota; kingdom Metazoa; phylum Chordata; class Mammalia; order Rodentia; family Sciuridae; genus Sciurus; species Sciurus carolinensis. Next base: position 147,376,809 of record NC_062214.1, read on the forward strand.
TAAAACAATGGACTGTCACCTCTGATGTTGCTTTCAATCTTCTGCAGCATTGTTCTTGATTGACAAATATGAAGAAAATCTAGACTCACACAAATCAGTAGTTGAAGAGGGAGGATATCATAGAAACCTCAAAAGGATCTCTGGAACCCCTCAGAGATCCTTAGACTACAGTTTGAGAACCACTGAGCTAGCATCTTCAAATCTCAGTAGTATACAACAAATGCCTCCCAAATCTCAAAGACTTGCCAGAACAAGTCTTTCGCCAAAAAGTTTATTTCTCGTTTACACTGCATTTCATGTGGATCAGTTATGGGCTTCACTCCATGATGTTCTCACTCAGGGACACAGGCTGTCTGAGCAGCTACTGTCTAGGTTTGCTCATCACAGGGGGAAAGCAAAATGTGAAAACACCCGCATTGATTCTTAAAGATTCTGCTGGGAAGTGTCTTGCCCCACTTCAGTTCACACTTCATTAGCTGGAGCACTTACTTTGAAGAGGCAACAAGCATAATCTTTCTTCAGGGAGAAGCACTGGAAATTAGTGAACGGAACTCAGTTTACCATCTTAATTCCGCAGATGATCAAAAGGTGCTTGTGAAAACGTACCCCTGACTATCTTTTGAAGAAACCGTTTCTTTGAAAGAAAAAGAATATTAAATAGTTATATTGTTAAATGTGATTTAGTTTCTGTTCTTTTCTGCTTAACCATTACACACATCAGAAATGTTACAACAGACAAGCATGTATGTGTATAATATAGCTAATGATTTCTTTGTAAATTAAACATGAGTTCTTTATAAAGAAACATCTTTTTAGAAAATGCAACGTGCTCTAATTTAAGCTAACAATATTATAATAAAAATGACAACATCCATAGCTATTTACTGGATTCCAACTGTGTTATGGACTCATGGATTAAACTATAGGTTTTACATATAACCTGGATGAATTCTTAGATGGATTCTGGTACTTGCTCATGTGTGGACATTATAACATAACACAGTAAATACAAAGAAATGTTTCAAGGACAGTTAAAATGATTTGGATAAAAGAAGAGTTGGTCATTGTTATGATTTGGGTCTTTGATGTTCCTCAATAAGCACATGAATTAGGCAATCAGGAATGTTCAGAAATGATAAGATTAAGTTTATGGATTAATAATTTGAATGGACAACAGAGTGGTAGCAATAGGAAGGTGGGACATGACTAGAGGAAGTAGGTCACCTGGAGCATAACTTGGGGATTATATTTTGTCCCTGGTGCTTTATTTGCCTCCTGGCTGCCATAAGCTGAGTATTTTTCTGCCACACCCTTTCTGACATGATGTTGCTGCCTCAAAACTTGCTGACCATGAACTGAAACTCTGAAACCATAGTCCCAACTACACTTTTACTCCTATAAGTTGTTTTATTTCCAGGTATTTCAGTAACAATGATGAAAATGTAACACAGTCATAATGATTCATTCAATCCAGAAATAAATCTTCTTACAGGTGGTAATAATTTTAAAAGAAAATGGTTTCTGTTTCTCTGGAAAAGAGAGTAGTAGTCATTTTGTGTGATGTTTTATTTAATTATATCACTAATTAGTTTCCCACTGTTGCTCTAACAAATGGTCAGATATTGGTGGCTTAAAACAACACACATGTATTATCTTTTGGTCAGCAGGCCAAAAGGTTTTTTATAGCCTAAAATCCAGGAGTCAGAGAGCCAAGTTCCTTTTGGAGGCTCTAGGGGAGAATACACTTCTTTTCTTTCTCTAGCTTCTAGAGGCGGCCTGCATGCCTTGGCTCTTAGCCTCTTCCTCTGTCTTCACTCCAAACTGCTTCCTTTATCACATGTCTGGCACCTCTGCCTTCCACTTATAAGGACCTTTGTGATTACATTGGACCCACCCAAGCATGCAAGAGTATCTTTCTATTTCAAGAACCATAACTTAACTACATCTGCAAAACCTTTTCCCATGTAAGAAAAGCATTCACAGTTCTTCACATTAGGACACGAACCTCTTTGAGGTCAAGGTTTATTAATTTCTTTTATCTTTTAAGGGTTTAGGGAGATTTATAAAAACTTCAGATTACCTGTGCGACCATATAAATGAAAAATGTGTTCTTTTATACTTAACAAAAACTGTTGAGTGCTGCCCAACCCACTTTATTACTTGCAACTACAGATCCTTATATCTGTAGATTGCACTCATTTGAGATTTTAATATATGGTTTTCCCTAGCCAGGGTCCAGACTTCTACAACTTCCATGGCCTCCCTACAAAATTCAAATTCCTCTCTTTTGTTTGTTTCATTCTCTTTCACTTTTCTTTTTTCTTTTTTCTCTTCTTCATCTTTTTTTTTTTTTTTTAACTCAAGATTTAACCCAGGGACCCTTTACCACTGAGTTATGTCCCCACCCGCTTTTAGACAGGGTCTCCCTAAGTTTCTTAGGGCTTTGCTAAGTTGCTGAGGCTGGTTTTGAACTTACAATCCCCTAGCCTCAGCCTCTCAAGCCCCTGAGATTATAGGAATGACCCACCATAACTGGTTCTCTTTTGTTTCTTGATCAATTTCTTAGGGTTATAAATTTCTCTTTGAAGCAAATTATTGAGTACTATTATGGAATGTTCTCAAAATTCATTTTTTCCTCATAATTTGATTATAAAAAACCTCATAGACTCCTATACAATGTAATACAAAGAGAATTTAAAGCAGAACTGTTTCCAAAGTCTGTGAAGAAGAATCCTCTCTATCAGGACAATTTAGATCACTAATGCTATAGATATGTTTTAGGGTGTTGAGATTGTTGTTGATTCTTTTTCTTCCTTACATTTTCATGTACAGTCTGGAGATGTGGAAAAATCAAACTGAAAATGGTCTTTGAAAATAAAGTTAGAAATGTCATTTATTTATTTAATAGATCATTAATACTGACACTGATTAATATCATATTTTTTCAGAAAAAAAAAAGCTATGTATGAAATGCTAGAGACCTGAAACTGCCAATAACTAGCAGAAGGAGCAAATGCAAGTAGTGATTAAGTGGTGGCACCATAAATATTGACTACTGGTATTTTCTATAAAATAAAAATACTCAAAGAACAAATTTATATTTCTTAGATTTCCAAAGTAAAGTTTTTAAAAATTATGCCATTTTACAAAACCTTTTGAAGTACTTACCTCCTTATGAAATTCAGCAGTCCAGGTACCACAAATCCAGTGCAAAGAGCATAAGCATGGGAATCTGAGCTCATAGTTTATCTTGGCTATTTAGTATACAAAACTGCACCTCCCTCTGCTATAAATATTATGTGTGTTGAAACTGATTAGTTGATTTAATGCCTGAGTGAACATGGAAAAAATAAGAAATCTTAGGAAAAACCCTGGTCACATATACTATCATGGTTTGAATCACAAGAAGAAGGTGGGTCCTGTTATACCATAGGACCATGATTATTCAAGTTTGGAAAGAAGAATTAAATATTTTTCTATTAATCCTTTATTTACTTGTATCTAATTAAACTATTTTGTAATTAGCGTTTAGTGTTCTCATGGGCAAAGGAGGTACTTAAAATTTTTCCTAAGTGTGCATAGCCATTTTGCTCCCTTCAAAAGACTGCATGATTTGGCAGTGATGTACACATATTTCTTCTGGGTTTTGTGTTTTCTATGTAAGTTACTAGGAATTGAAGAAAAGAATATGGTGAAAATTTCTCTCAAAAGGAAATAACTATGCATTCTAATCCTTCTATGCGAGGCTATAGTAGACTCTAGCAGAAAGGAATATTAAAATAGTTCATTTTTAATACATAAGCATTTAGAAGGGATGCATTTTACTTACATAGAAATTTTTTGAGGTAGTCATTTTTTTGGTGGTGGTAGGGAACAGACTCAGTCCTTGTTATGGAAACTGAATCCCCAAGCCTGACTTAAAAAAAAAAAAAAAAAAAAAAAAACCAAAAACAAAAAACCAAGAAGCTGAATTCTGATTAATTGAAAAAGAATTTGAAGGTCCAAATGAGAATCTAGAGATTAGAGTGAGCACAAGGGTAGCAAAGGAATATTAGAGTATTTTATGATATGGAATGTAAATCCTTATCAGTATATGTACAAGTCTTTTGTTAAAAAATAAAAATCTAGAGGATCAAAAGTGATGAGGAGATAGAGAAATTTGAGCTAAGTTTTCTTCAATATCTGAGCAGCAAGGAGGTCCCTGTTGAAATTTTGGACATAATAAGGTAGACTTGTTGTTGTTTTCCTGCTGCTGCTGATTAAGTATTTTATATTAGATTCTGTGATGAAATTGGTTGACTGTATATCACATCAATTGGGATTACATCTAGATGTGAATGATATAAAACCCAAGGAAACATGGTTTAAATAAGCAAAAGATTTATTTGACATCACAGCAAAATGAGAACAATTTTTGAAGATAGTTCAAAAAAGAAGCTTCCTAAAAAATGTGTTAGGGGACTCAGACAAGTATGATTTTTCTGCTTGAGCTTTAGCATGTGGTCTTTACCAGGATGTGTGTCAATCGTGATGCACAACAGCTGCTAATCCTGGAGGCAAAAAGTCCACCCTTCTGAGAATGTAAGAGAGGAGCATGGGGCATGGGGAGGGGAGAAGGAGACTCACCAGATTGCTAAGGCTATCACTTTTTTTTTTTTTTTTTTTAAACTTTCCTTGGAAGCTCCACAGTTTGATTTCTGTTTATCTCTGATTGGCAGAGCTGGATTATCTGGTAGGATCTAATTGCAAGTTTGCTAGAGAAGTCCAGCACAACAAGAATGCCTGTAGCAAGTTTAAATTCATTCATTCTGGCTCTAGAAGATGTTGACAACATTCAGTTCAAATCAGCATCATTATTATGGTTCATGTTATGTTGATGACAGAATATTAATGAAAGTAACAGATTGTTGGTGTTCTACCTTGAATATTTTAGAAAGTATCAGAATCTTTTTCGGTTTAGTAATTTCTTGCTTCTACTAGTAAGGTACTTGAGGCACAAAAATATTGATAAGAGTTTTTGGAAGAACTGCATAGTCAAGATTAAAATAAATAAAGCAACATTAATGATTTGTCCAGATTGTGATAAAATGTGAATATATTTTAAGATTAGTGGTAAATATCAAGGGTTTGTTGTGTACATTATTGTAAAAATGAGCTTCATACTTACTTTAAATTTAAAGATTAAAATAAATAAAGCAACATTAATGATTTGTCCAGATTGTGATAAAATGTGAATATATTTTAAGATTAGTGGTAAATATCAAGGGTTTGTTGTGTACTTTATTGTAAAAATGAGCTTCATACTTACTTTAAATTTAAACTATTCATTCACATAGAATAATTGATAGAGAATGATCACTCCAGGTGCCTTAATTTTAGTTTTGAAGATTCATACACTACCAAGGGCACAGTCACACATATGAATGCCAAAACACAATATTACTAGAAGGGCAACATACTTTGAACTCAAATTCCTTTTTATTATGGGGTTAATTAGATATTTACTTTAGTGATAAAAGAACTTGGGACATGATCTCACATCCAAGATGTTACAAGATAGAGACATACCTCAGGAGGACACTGAAGAGAGAAATGGAAGAGCCTATAATATTCTTTTTAAAAATTAATTTTTATTGGTGCATTATAATTATTCAGAAAATTGGAATTCATTGTGATATATTTTTACATGCACATAATATAATTTGGTCCTTTTTATTCCCTAGGTTCTCCCCTTTTTCACCCCTCCTCCTTCTACCTGGTTCTTTTTCTGTATTCTACTGGTCTCCCTTCTATTTTTATGAGATGACTCCCTCCCCCTTTTACCCATATTTTCTCTTTAGCTTCTGCAGATGAGACAAAATAACCCTTGACTTTTCTGAGTCTCTGAGTCTGGCTTAATTTGCTTGATATAATGCTTTCAAATTCTACCCATTTTCCTGCAAATGCATAATTTCATTCTTTTTTATGTTTATTTTTTTCCACATTTTTTGTGGTTACATTATAGTTGTACATAATGATGGGATATTTATACAGGCACACAATAGAACAATATAATCTGGCCAATATCACTCAGGATTTTCAGCCTCCCTCTCCTTTTCCCATGCTAGGTCCCTTTCCTCTACTGATCTCCCTTTGATTTTCATTAGATCTCTGCCCCTGCAGGATCTTTTCCTTTTACCTCTCTAACTTTCACATAGGACACTTGACCTTCTAAGTTTGTCTTATTTAGCATTATGTTACATAATGCTCATAAGTTCCATTCATTTCCCTGAAAATGGCATAATTTCATTCTCTGTGGTGGAATCAAACTTCATTGTGAATATATACCATATTTTCTTCATCTCTTCATTTGTTTATGAACACTTGGCTATAGAGGCTTGCACTGCTATAATGCATGAATTACTATAATATAGTAACTTCGGTTCTTTTAGATAAATATGTATGAGTGGGATAGCTGGGTGCTGTGGTAGTTCCATTTCTATTTTTTTGAGGAACCTCCATACTGATTTCCATAGAGGTTGTACTAATTTACAATCCCACCAACAATGTATAAGCATTGATTTTTTTCCCAAATCCTCCCCAGAATTTATTATTATGTGTATTTTTGATGATAGCCATTCTACAAGTTCTTGTGTAATTTTGACTAAAACTAGCATAACAAGGATGCTAAAGAGTTAAAATTCAAATGAGACCTGTTACAATGTCTTCCAAAATTTTTAGGTTATCAGTATGAATCTTTGTGACAACTTCCCCGATAATGTATTTCTGCTTGAAGAATTTAAAACATGTCTCTTTTGCTTTTGAATTATTTTTGTAAGAGGTTTTCACATCTAACTTAGTAAAATCATGCAAATACAATGAGATAAATGATGTACTCTCTGGTTGCCAACATGTTGAGATTTTTCATCTCTAATTCTGTTATCTTATGGTTATCATGTCCTCTGAATTATGTATATACACTGTCAATTACATTAAAAACCTTTCAATAAATTATGCTTAGGACCTTGGAAACAGTGAATCTATACTGAGTTAATGTGATATTCTCTCTTCATTATCCCTTATTGGTTTACAGGGGAAAAAAGAAGTCTCAACCTTTTGCTAAGGCATGTGATATGAGGGAGCATGGGCTTGAAATAGGAGTTCTATCTACCTATCAAAAATTTCACAAGTAAGCAACAAATAAATGAGCCCGGATGCCTTAGGGTTGACATCTGATTATTAATCTATAATGTACGGTTGTTCTGAAATTCATTGTGATCGAGGAAAAAAAATCTCTGCTGGGGCATGTCTTTCTATCTTGCTCTATTTGCATTTAACCCTCAAAACTAGATGGGACATACCACTGTCCTTCTCTCCCACCCCCAGTGATTCCCAATTTGCCTAGTCCACATTATAGCTTTTAGACAAATGTTAGGAAAGACAGAAAGGAGGAAAAGAAACAGAAATGAAGGACGAAGGCAGAAACAAGCAGAAAGGAAACCTGACCACCTTTTTGTTACAGATGCAAGTGAGAAGAATTTCCCTCCTACAGTCGAGGGTGCTTATTGTTTCACCTCTTCAAAAGCAAAATTTAACTGAAGGTTTCTGAAAATAATAATCATGCCTGAAAGGTGGTAGTTTTGTAATAAAGTGCAAAGTAGGTGCAGCAGAAGAATTTTAATCTGCTTAATGATCTCCAAGGTCACATTCAGCTCTATAATTATAGGATTCTTGGAGGAGAAATAGTTACGGAACATGAAGAAGGTTTAAGAGAATTTCTTATGTTGTCAAGGATTAGCTATGGTGTTTTCATTTTTGGTTTTTGTTTTTTTACAGAAAACAAATAGGGAAGAAGCAGAAGTGGGATTAGAAGGTGTGGAATTATTATTTTTCTGGTTTGGGTTTATAGGTTATTATAAATTTGCTTACTCTCATGATGACACTATGATACATGATAGTTACTAGAAATCAAAGTGTGACCTAAGCATGTTGGCAATGGTGACAGGTCACATCCACTGACTGCCTCTGAAGATCTTGGACTGAATGGGATTTTTGCATGTTTTGAATTTCAAATTGTCATGCACTTGGATCAAAATCATCATATTTTAGGCAAATATGGTCAATGTTCTTACACAGTCAATATTTATGATGCTAAGCCTGTGTCCAAATGACTCTAAATCATCTTATTTGGCCAAATATTGTATGTAAAAAGCACAAAATTAAGTACAAATATAATTATTGTGCTGAGGAAGGGAAAGTGTCCAAAAGTTGTTAGTTTATGCTTTTCAGAAAGTACACAGATACACAAGCACCACAATAACAGACAGTAGCTAATAACTTATGACATGAAAAGTATTATTTTAGAAAATTTTTATTTTTCTAACATCACTTTTGTGTCTACATCTACAGAGAGAGTTATTTCTTCATACAGGTTTTTTAAATAAGTTTGTTAACATTTAGGTCATTCTAGAAGAGAAATAGTTGTATGAAGTAATCACTCTTCTATTAAAAGGAAAGTGGCTTCCATTAGCATGTTAAAGAGTGACCATCCCCATATGTATACACCTCAACTTCCCTTAAGAGTGTGGCCTGTCCCAGGGCCTGCACCTCAGTGTAGAAGTAATGAGCAGTGAAGAAAGAACAGTGGAGGAGACAGGAAGACTAAGTCAACCATGTAACAAAGAGCCAGAGAGTGACAATTATTTGTACGTAACTGCAATTTACTTTAGTCAGTGCTTGTAGCAAGGACTTTTATAGCAAAGTTTCCATTGACAAAATCTTCATTTGTTTAATCCAAAAAAAAAAAAAAAAAAAAAAAAAGACGAGAAGTGGGATAACTTGGTCAAATGGTAGTTCCATTCCAAATTTTTTGAGGAACCTCTGTACTGCTTTCTATAATGATTGCACCAATCTGTAGTCACACCAACCTTGTGAGTGTACCTTTTCTCCCACGTCCTGTCAAAATTTATTGTTGCTTCTATTTTTGATAATTGCCATTCTGATTGGAGTGAGATGAAATCTTAGAGTAGTTTTGATTTGCATTTCTCTAATTGCTAGAGAAGTCGAATATTTTTTCATATATTTGTTGATCTATTTGTGTATCTTCTGTGAAGTGTCTGTTCAGCTCCTTAGTCCATTTATTGATTGAGTTATTTGTTTTGTTAGTATTAAGTTTTTTGAGTTCTTTATATATCCTAGAGATTAATGTTTTATCTGAGGTGCATAAATAATACCTTCAGATATATTTGAAATATCATTTGGGTTTGTGAACTTTGAAATTCTTTTCTTTTGATTTCAATTGTGGACAATAGCACATGACATCTAATAATGTAGAAGACAAGTTTAATATCAGTTTTTTTTTTTTTGCTTAGATCATCTATAAGTAGACTTTCATTGCCTAGTTCAGCTTAAGATTTGCATACTTATCCTAGTAATCCACTAATGTTGCTAGCTTCTGTGTTGTTTAAGATTTTAATTAAATTAAGTTATTTACTTTTCTTCTGGTTACATGAAAACCCCTTGGATTTATATGTTGTTTTTCCTTTGTTTCCAAGAGTTATTTTCTTTTATTAATATTGCCATTATTAATGAACAGCTTTATTTTTATTTTTAATAAAACATAACTAACATTTTAATAATTCCAGTTTCATTTATTCTTTTCTTCTGTTGTCAAAATAATTTTGATTTTTGATCTGTCATTTTTTGTAATACTTCATAGATATGTTAATATTTCTCTAATATCCCCATAGCTCCATTTTTGCCAATTGTTCCATTTACCTTGCATTTTAAATCATTTTCCCCACTGTCTTCTTTATGTTTCCAACTTGGCTTTCTGTGATGTTGAATCTGCTCTTTATTTCTTCTGATAGTATTCATCAAGGTATTTCCTCATTTTTGCTTTTCTAGGATCTATCATGTCCTAGTTCTGCTCCTTATTTTGACCGTGTATACTATGTGCATAATTTTCTATTATTAGAATTTCTATCTATAGAATACTTGCATAATTTCTGTATTTCTCTCATTGAAATAATGTCTATTCAACGTTGATATTGGAAAAAAAAAACACATGGTATAGTTTTTTATTTTTACTTCCCTCTTTGTGGAAGTATACATTGAATTCTCTAGTCAGAGCCTGTGTTAAAATATAAGTTAACCCAGGGCTAATTTTGCCCAGTAGAGCAAATATCTCTTATTTTTTACTGGATGTCTTTCAGATTTTATTGTAGCCCTTCATGTGGTGTGCCCAGACATTTGCATAAATGACAAGGTTGAAGGGAAATATTATAAACTGACAAGTTTTAATTAAGTCTGTTGCATGTATTTTATCCCACATAGTCTTATTTTTTTTCTTAAATGTACATTTTAGCTGATACATAAAAACATAAAATGTGCATATTAATGGAGTATCACATAATATTTTGATATATGTACACATTGTTAAACATATCTACTCAAACATTTATCATTTGTTTTTGTACATTATTATTTATTGTCACCCTATTGTGCCATAGCACAATTTCTTGCTCCCATTCAACTGCAGTTTAGCACCCATCGATCATCCTTTCCCTACACCTCACCTCTGTTCTTCCCTTTTTACTGCCATTCTGCTGTTCATTTCTATAAGATCAATATTTTTTTATGAATGAAATCATGTGACACTTGTCTTTCTGTGTTTGGCACACTTCACTTAACATAATCTCCAGTTCCATCCATGTTGCTGCAAATGACAAGATGTCATTCTTTTTTGTGATTGAATAGTAATCTGTTGTGTATGTGTGCCAAAATGTATTTATTCACTCATCAGTTTATGAACACTTAGGTTGTTTCCATTTCTGGGCTATTGTGACTAGTGGTATAATGTTATGAACAGAGGAGTACAGATGGCAGATGTCTCTTCATTGCAGAGATCTTTTATGTTTTTGGTTAAATTTTTTTCTAAACATTTTACTTCTTTTGTGTGACTAGTATAAATAGGATGGTTCTCCTGTTATCTTTTTCAGGTAGCTGACAAGGAGTAACATATGAATACACTACTGATTTTTGTGTGCTTATGTGTCCTGCAACTTGACCCATTTTTAAATTGGACCATATGGTTTTTATTATTAAGTTATTTAGATTTCTTATATATTTTGTATATTATGGTCCTCATCAAATGTTTGGCTTACAAACATATATTCCGATTCTGTAAGTTATTTCTTCAGATTGTTGATTGTTTTCATTGCTGGGCTGAAACTTTTTAGTTTGATGTAACCACATTTGTCTATTTTCAAATTTGTTGCTGAGACTCTTGGGGATATGTCAAAGAAATCACCACCCAGACCATTGACATGAAGGTTTTCTCCGGTTTTTTCTTGTAGTGGTTTTACAGCTTCAGGTCTTACATCTACATCTTTCATCCATTTTGAGTTGAATTTGTAATATGGTGTAAGACTAATTTCATTCTTCTGCATGTGGCTCTCTAGTTTTCCCAGCACCATGACCTTTCCCCATTTGTGTGTTCTGGGGACCTTTTTCAAAAAGTCAATTGACATAAATGTGTGGATTTGTTTCTGGGCTCTCCATTATGCTTCACTGGTTTATGTTATCTGTTTTTAATGCCAGTTTTAATTATTACAGCTCTTAGTAGATTTTGATGTCAGATAGTGTGATTGATGCTTTTACCTTTGTTATTTTTGCTCAATATTGCTTTGGCTAGTTGGGGTTATTTCCCTAGTTTCTAACTAGTTTCTAACATGAATTCTATTATAAATATTTGACACACTTAAAAATACTTTGTAGCTCACAATGATAACCCATATACATGAAGTTGGATAAATAATTTATGAAGTACTTCAATATTTGTTGGAATTTTATCCACAGGATCTTTGATTTTAGTCAATAGTAAGTATGGTTAAAGATAAAAAGCATTAGACACAAGTTCAAAATGCGGGAAAATCTATTTTTTTTTCTACTGTCTTTTTAAGTGTCCTTGGACCATGTTTATATATCTAAATCTCATTAATTTGCTGAGTGCCAGTCCTAATTCAAAGCTTAATTATAATAATTTCTGAATGTCAGAGGACCAGAGGGATATTTTCTTTTGTCCCACTTCTGTCCCGAAATTTTAAGAACCTATCTTTTAAAAATCTCGACTCTTTGCCCCTAAGCTCAGATGTTTTGGTTGGTTAATATGAGGATTGACAAGATTAAAATGCCTGGCTTCAACTAGTAACATTACCATAAATATGCATGAATACATCCAAAAACTAATTGTTCCTGTGTATAAACTCCAAACCATTTTAGAGAACAGATGGTTATTGAGATTGACTAGCAAAACTCTTATCTTTTAATTTATGAATGATATGTATGTCTATTATCGTGTACTGAGATAAACTGTGACTTGAAAATATCCCATGTATTTATAATTTTTCAAGGGTCATAATTCGAACAAATTGTTTTGAAAATTACATATGAAGAATCTTATGTCTTTTTCTTCACTTCTTCATTATCTATATCTTATCTATCAAGTATGGTTTGTTGCTTAGTCCTAAGATACTTTCACACTTCATTTCCTTTCTCATGAGAATTATATTTTTACTCATACTTTCTTAATATGTAATCCTTGTATTTTTTACATTAAATTAAAAACATAGTTATGATAATAGTTTCAACAGTTTTGATGATTTTCTTCATAAATTGACTTTCTTTTAATAGAGTTTGCTCTATAATTTGTTTAAATACCTTAAGTTTTATGTCTTATATATGGTTATTGTTTTTTTGAACTTTATATTTTGAAGTAATTTCAAACTGATTAAAAATGTTAGAAAATAGTAATACATACCCCCCCCAAATATTAGAAAATAGTAATACATACCCCCCTACTACATCCTTTACTGGGATTCATCAATTAAAAAAAAAATTTATTTTTTGGTACCAGGATTAAACCCAGGAGTGCCCAACCACTGAGCCATATCCCCAGTCCTTTCTATTTTTGTATTTTGAGGTGGGGTCTCTCTAAGTTGCTTAGGGCCTCAATAAGTTGCTAAGGTCCTCAATAAGTTGCTGAGGCTAACCCTAAACTTGCAATTCACCTGTCTCAGTCTCCAGAGTCACTAGGATTACAGGAATGTGCCATTGTGCCTAGAGGAGTCATCAGTTTTTAACACTGTGACATATGTTTTATTACTTTATTTTTACTCTTTTGTGGTTGTCTATTCCTGTGAATATATTAAAAATCATAATACAATTATAAAGTTAAGAAAATTTAACATTGAAATAGTGATTAAATCTGTAACCCATATTCCAATGCTATCTGCTGTCACAGTATTGCCCTTTTATAATTATTATTTTAACCTGCACAGCAGGGATCCTCTCCATAATTTTATACTGCATTTAGCTATCATGCCCCTTTTGTCTTCTTTAATCTAGTATTATTCTCCAGTTTTTCTATGATATTTTTGAAGAACACAAGTCCATTTTATAAAGGAAATATTTTTCCTTTTTTTTCTTTTATTTCCTTATCAAATCTCCCTTAGATATGGAATTCATTCATGATTCTTGCCCCACAGATTTTGATTATGAAGGTTGGAAAAAGGTTGTTTTTCAACTCTATCATTTACACTCTAAGAGCCAGGAAATGCTCCAAAGAACCAAACTGAGAACAGTTTGCACTTCAAAATAAAAAAAGTAGACTATAACCTACTTAATCAAATAAAGTGAGTTAATAGTATTTTATTTACACAAAGATGCCCATTATTCCAATACCATTTATTGAAAAAAAAATCACAACTAACCTTTCTCCATTGAATTTTTTGGAAACTTTTTGTAGAAAAGGAATTAAACGTGTGTTTTTTTCTCTATCCTCTATGTTGTTCCAATGATGTAAGTGCCTTTACTTATAGTAATACTATTTTGTCTTGTTAGATTTATAGTCCATCTTTGAATTCACTTATAGATTCTCCTTTATTATTCTTTTTCAAAATTGTTTGGGATATAATGTATATTTTGCATTTCTACCACACATTCAGAATCAATTTGCCAATCAGAGAAAATGGATATAGGAATGAGTTGGGATTAGATGGAATTCATAAATACATTTTAGGAAAACTGACAGCTTAACAGTAGTTGAGTATACCATTTCATGGATATACTATATCTCTGCATTTATTTACGTTTTTAATTTCTTTAAGAAGTATTTTGTCATTTTTAGCATACAAGTCATATGCATCTTCTTAAATATATAACTATTTTTTTTTGCTCTTACTAGTAGAATCTCTGCATTAATTTTATTCTAGGAGGTTTTTTGTTAATATATTGTGTATATTAACCTTGCAAACTGTATCCTTCTTAACTTGGTATAAAGATAATAGAAATTTTAATTTCTTCTTGAGTTAGTTCTGCAATGTTTGTAAAATTTCATACTTTTTACATTTACTGAGATTTATTTATGGCCCAGCATATTTCTAACCTGGTGAATTTTCCCTGAGTGTTTGCAAGTTACATATATTTCTGTGGTTGAATGAAGTGTTCTATAATTACCAGTTAGGTCATGTGTGTTGGCATTGTTTTCAAGTCTTCCTTATTCTTACTGATTTTCCTATTGTATTTTTCTACCAATTAAGAAAACAATGTTAAGATCTGCAACAATAAATGTTGATTTCCCTAATCTTTAATTTTGTAAATTTTTACCTCATAGATTTTGAAGTTCTTTGTAATTGTTAACACCTTCCTGCTTTATTGTCCTTTGTATAATTGTGAAAAAGTCCATCTTTATTTCTTCTAATATTTGATTTAAAGTCTATATTTTCTTTATTTATATATTCTTACTCATCTTTCCTATGCTTTGTGTTTGCATTCTATTATTTGGTCTCCCTGATTTTAGTGTATTCCTCTTGTAAAAAGCATATGACTAGAGGTATCTTTTTCAATATACCCTGATAGAATTTGTCATTTTTTCTTCCTTTTTTAAAAATTTTTGATTCATTATACAACTATTGTTTCTCTGGTTGTACATGAAATAGAGTCACACCATTTGCATAACCATGCATGTACATAGGGTAATGATGTTTGTCTTATTCTGTTATTTTTCCTTCCCCCTACCACCTCCCTACCACTCATTTTCCTCTATACAATTCATCCTTTCTTCCTTCTTGCCTCCCTCCCACCCCACGTTATGTATCATCATCCACTTATAAGAGAAATCATTCAGTCTTTGGTTTTTTGGAATTGGCTTATCTCACTTAGCATGATATTTTCCAACTCAATTCATGTACCTGCAAATGCCATAATATTATTCTTCTTTATGGCTGAATAATATTCCATTGTGTATATACACCATGGTTTCTTTAACCATTCATCAATTGAAGGGCATCTAGGTTGGTTCCACAATCTAGCTATTGTGAATTGCGCTGCCATAAACATGGATGTGGCTGCATCACTGTAGTATGGTTTTAAGTCCTTTGGGTATAGGCCAAGGAGTGGGATAGCTGGGTCAAATGATGGTTCCATTCCAAGTTTTCTGAGGAATCTCCACACCACTTTCCAGAGTGGTTGCACTAATTTGCAACCCCACCAGCAATGTATGAGTGTACCTTTTTCCCCACATCCTCACCAACACCTATTATTGCTTGTATTCTTGATAATCATCATTCTAATTGGGGTGAGATGAAATCTTAGGGTAGTTTTGATTTGCATTTCTTTATTACTAGAGATGTTGAACACTTTTATCTATCTTTTGATTGCTTATAGATCTTCTGTGAAGTGTCTGCTCATTTCCTTATCCCATTTATTGATTGAATTATTTGTTCATACTAGACAGAGGTGCCAAAAACATACAATGGAGAAAAGATAGCCTCTTCAACAAATGTTGCTGGAAAAACTGGAAATCCATATGCAGCAGAATGAAACTAAACCCCTATCTCTCACCCTGCACAAAACTCAATTCAAAATGGATCAAGGATCTAGGAATTACACCCAGAGACTCTGCACCTAATAGAAGAAAAAGTAGGTCCAAATCTTCATCATGTTGGTTTAGGACTAGACTTTCTTAACATGACTCTCAAAGCACAAGAAATAAAAGCAGGAATCAATAATTGGTATAGATTCAAACTAAAAAGCTTTTTCTCAGCAAAGGAAACAATAAACAATGTGAAGAAAGAGCCTACAGAGTGGGAAAAAATCTTTTCCACATGCACTTCAGATAGAGCACTAATCTCCAGAGTCTATAAAGAACTCAAAAAACTTTACACCAAGTATTCGTCATTTATATACATTACTTAATTGACACCTAGATGTGTAAGTATTGATACAATTGGCTTCTTTTGTCATTTTAACATTTATTCTCTATTTGTCTTCCTAATTTCTCTTTCAGAGGATTCATCATTTATGAATAAAAATGCATTAGATTTATGAGTGTTGATTTTATATCCTGCTACTTTACTGAATTCATTTATGAGTTCTAGAATTTTTCTGGTGGAATTTTTTGGCTCCTCTAAATATAAAATCATATCATTGGCAAATAGTCATAATTTGCGTTCTTTTCCTATTCGTATCCCTTTAATTTCTTTGGTCTCTAATTGCTCTAGCTAGAGTTTCAAGAATGATGTTGAATAGAAGTGGTGAAAGAGGGCATCTCTGCCTTCTCCCAGTTTTTAGGGGAAATGCTTTCAATTTTTCTCCATTTAGAATGATGTTGGTCATGGGCTTAGCATAGATAGCCTTTACACTGTTGAGGTATGTTCCTACTATTCCTATTTTTTTCTAGTGTTTTAAGCATGAAGGGGTGCTGTATTTTATCAAATGCTTTTTCTGGATCTATTGAAATAATCATGTGATTCTTAACTTTAAGTCTGTTGATGTGGTGAATTACTTTTTTTTTTTTAATTTCTGGGTGTTGAACCAACCTTGCCTCTCTGGGATGAAACCCACTTGATCATGGTGCACTATCTTTTTAATATGTTTTTGTATGCGATTTGCTAAAATTTTGTTAAGAATTTTTGCATCTA
Organism: Sciurus carolinensis; assembly: GCF_902686445.1. Lineage (NCBI taxonomy): Eukaryota > Metazoa > Chordata > Mammalia > Rodentia > Sciuridae > Sciurus > Sciurus carolinensis. Next base: position 147,393,770 of record NC_062214.1, read on the forward strand.
TGTTCCTTAGGGATATTGGCTTGAAGTTTTCTTTTCTTGATGTGTCTTTGTCTGGTTTTGGTATCAGGGTGATAATTAGCTTCATAGAATGAGTTTTGAAGGATTCCTTCCTCTTCTATTTCATGGAATACTTTGAGAAGTTTTGGAATGAGTTCTTCTTTGAAGGTTTTGTAGAACTTGACTGAGAATCCATTTGGTCCCAGACTTTTCTTGGTTGGTAGGCTTTTGATGAGTTCTATTTTATTGCTTGAAATTGACTATTTAAATTGTGTATGTCCTCCAGATTCAGTTTGGGTGAATCATATGTCTCTAGAAACCTATGGATGTCTTCAAGATTTTCTATTTTATTGGAGAATAGATTTTCAAAATAGCATCTAATTATGTTTTGTATTTCAAAAGTGTCTATTATGATATTTCCTTTTTCATCATGAATTTTAGTAATTTGAGTTTTCTTTCTCCTCTGTTCATTAGAGTGGCTAAGGGTTTATCAATTTTGTTTATTTGTTCAAATAACCAACTTTTTGTTTTGTCAATTTTTTGAATTGTTTCTTTCATTTCAATTTGATTGATTTCAGCTCTGATTTTAATTATTTCCTGTCTTCTACTACTTTTGGTGTTGATCTGTTCTTATTCTTCTGGGGCTTTGAGCTGTAATGTTAGGTTGTTTATTTGTTTACTTTTTCTTCTTTTATTGAATGTGCTCCATGTAATGAATTTTCCTCTTAGTACTGCTTTCATAGCGTCCCAGATATGTTGATATGTTGTATCATTGTTCTCATTTACTACTGAGAATTTTTTTTATCTCTCTCCTGAGGTCTTCTGTTAGTCATGTATCATTCAGTAGTATATTATTTAGTATACAGGTGTTGAAATAGTTTCTGTTTTTTATTTGTCATTGATTTCTAATTTCATTCCATTATGATCTGATAGAATACAAAGTAGTATCTCTATTTTTTTTTGTATTTGCTAAGAGTAGCTTTGTGGCATAATATATGGTCTATTTTAGAGAAGGATCCATGTGCTGCTGAGCAAAAGTGTATTTTCTCGCTGATGGATGGAATATTCTATATATGTTTGTTAAGTCTAAATTATCGATTGTGTTATAGAATTCTGTGGTTTCTTTGTTCAATTTTTGTTTGGAAGATCTGTTCAATGATGATTGAGGTGTGTTAAAGTCACCTAGTGTTATTGCGCTGTGGTCTATTTGGTTCCTGGAATTGAGAAAGATTTTTTCAATGTACATGGATATGCCATTGTTTGGGACATAAATATTTATGATTTTTATATCTTGCTGACTTATGCTTCCCTTAAGCAGTATGAAATGTCCTTCTTTATCCCTTCTGACTAACTTTGGCTTGAAGTTTGCTTTACCTGATATGAAAATGGAAACCCCTGCTTTTTTACTGAGTCTGTGTGCATGGTATGTTTTTTCCCATCCTTTCCCCTTTATTCTGTGGGTGTCTTTTTCTATGAGATGAATCTCTTGAAGGCAGCATATTGTTCAGTCTTTCTTTTTAATCCAATCTGCCAGTCCATGTCTTTTGATTGATGAGTTCAGGCCATTAACATTCAGATTATTATTGAGATATGATTTGTATTCCCAGTCATTTTGGCTTATTTTTGGTTTTTAACTTGACTTGGTTTCTCCTTTGATTGACTGTTAAAGGAGTTCCTCCATTTGCTGATTTACATTGTTGATTTTCATTTCTTCCTCATGGAATATTTTGCTGAGAATATTCTGTAGTCCAGACTTTATATTTGTAAATTCTTTTAGTTTTTGTTTATCATGGAAGGATTATATTTCATCATCAAATCTAAAGATAAGTTTCGCTGGGTATAAGATTCTTGGTTGGTATCCATTTTCTTTAAGAGCTTGAAATATGTTGTTCCAGACCCTTCTTGCTTTTAGGATCTGGGCTGAGAAATCTACTGATATCTGTATTGGTTTCCCCCTATATGTAATCTGATGCTTTCCTCTCACAATCTCTAAAATTCTATCATTATTTTGTATGTTAGGTATTTTCATTGTAATGTGTCTTGGTGTGGATCTGTTGTAATTTTGTACATTTGGTGTCCTGTAAGCAACTTGCATTTGATTTTCCATTTCATTCTTCAGATTTGGAAAATTTTCTGATACTATTTCATTGCATAGATTATTCATTCCTTGTATCTGTGTGCCTTCCTCAATCCCAATAATTCTTAAATTTGGTCTTTTCATGATATTCCATAATTCTTGGAGGTTCCATTTGTGATTTCTTACCATCTTCTTGTTTGGTCAATTTTGTTTTAAAGATTAAGTATTTGTCTTCATTGTCTAAGTTTCTGTCTTCCAAGTGATCTAGCCTGTAGGTTATGCTTTCTATTGAGTTTTTAAGGTTACTGTTTCCTTCATTTCAAGGATTTCTATTTTTTTTTTTTTTTTTAGAATCTCTATCTCTTTATTGAGATGATCTTTTGCTTCTTGCATTTGCTCTTTTAACTGTTGATTGGTACAATCATTCAATGCCTGCATTTTCTTTCTTATCGATTGCTTCTTGGATCATTTTAATTATATTCATTCTGAACTCCCTTTCTGACACTTCTTCTGCCATGCAGCCATTGGATTCTGTTGATATGGTGTCTAGGTTTGTTTGGGACACTTTCTTCCCTTGTTTTCTCATGTTGTTTGTGTATCTTCCCTTCTAGCAGTGTGAATCCGAGGTATTGCAGTTTCCCCCCTATAGACTTATACTGTCCCTGCAGGTATCCAACCCCTCACCTTGAAGTGAAAGATCCATATTAGCAGCACACCATTCAAATAATATGTGTCCTTCACCCAAATAGTCCCTATTAAGATATTAACCATTTTGTCTTAATAAACAGAGATGATGAGTTCAATTATTATCTACAGCATAACCAATAGGTTTGCAATAAGGACCACAAATTCTAATGGTGGGCAAAGAGGATGGGGAGGGTGTAGGATATAACATCAATGAGATAAGAAGTGAGTTTATGGAGGTACAATGTCATAGGAATAGTGAAAGTGGAATTAAAAGAAATTGATTGTTAGTAAGAGAAAAGGGAGAAGGAGTCTCCAAGGAAACAGATAGATAAGAGGAAAATAGAGCCAGTGAGAAAAATCTTAATAAAATAAAAGTAAGAATAATAGAAGGTATAATAGAAATAATCATAATAATACTAATAATAAAAAATTCTATAATAAAACTATACTGTACTGTTCAAACCTCCTAGTCTTCAGTAGCATGATGCCTGAGAGGAACTTGATAATGCAGTATCCCAAGAAGGGGGCTGTGCCACTAGGGATTGTGGCCTCCAGGTGGGGTATAATCCATTGCTAGGGGGCAGAGGTGAACCCAAGCATTGATAGATGGTCAGCCACAGCATGGGGCTATGGGCGCTGGATGGCAGGCTGGGGCTGGGTCTCTGCACAGGAGATGTGTGGGCATGCTGGGCCTGGTGGTTGAACCAGGTCTCAGTGCCTATCCTCTATTTGTCCTATGACTTTTTTGCTGCTTTCTTGTTCCTTTACTATTATTTGTAAACAGATGCTTCCTTATGTAATTTTCATTGCCCTCTTGAATTTTTAGCTATATTCTTTTACAGTGTTTTTAATAGGTGCTCTAAAGAGTATAATATGAATTTTTTTCATTATAGTATGATTCAAAAATACATATTGACTCTCTAAATATAAAAGTTTCCCACCAGTATAGTATAGACATTCCCCCCTGCCCCATTTTGCTATTGTTGTGTTATGGATTACAAGTAAATACATTGAAATTCTTAAACTATAGTGTATAATTTTTACTTTAAGACAATTTTGATTTTACACAAAAGAGAAAAATTTAACTCTCTTCAGGTTTTCAATTTTAAATGAATTAAAAGTATAAGACTGCATATACATTTATATTTACTTCCATATTTGCTATCAATATCTTCATTTTTTCCTATAGATCCAAGTTATATTTTGATGCATTTTTTTTCCAGTCTAAAGGATTTGTACTAGTGTTTCTACTAGCATTGTAGCACAGGTATAGCAGCAGTAAATTCATTTTTTCTTCTGTAGAGTTACAGAAATACCTTTTTGACATCTTAATTTTAGAGAATAGTTTAAGTGGATATAGAATTCTTGCTTGACAGTTCATTATTTTTTCTTTCAACACTTTTAATTCTTCATATAGGTTTTGCATTGTTGTCTTTCTCTTGTTAGCATTTTGAGTTTTAGAAGTTTTATTATTATAGCTCAACGTGTGATTTCATTTGTGTTTTCCTAGCCAGGGTTTGTTAAACTTCCTAAATCTAAAAGTTATTTTTTAGAGCAAATCTGGGATGTGTTTTTGTGTTCCTTTCTTTTTCTTGTTCTCTGGGACTCTGCTTATACCTGCAGAATGTTTGATATTATGTCACAGCTATGTTCTTCAATTTCTTCTTAATCTATTTTTCCTATGTCTTTGAGACTAGACAATTTCTATTGGTTTACCTTCAGATTCAATAACTCTTCCTCACTATCTCAAATCTGTTATACATCCTATCTAGATAATTTTCCTTTTCAGTCACTGTGATTTTTTTTTTCAGTTCTAAAATTTCCATTTGGTTTATTTTATCATATTTATTCCTTTGAAAAGTTTCTCTGTGTTCACTTAACACAGAGACCAACAATTATTTGTTTCCTTTAATTTCTGAGTATATGTATAATAACTTCTTTGACTCTTGGCTAAATCTAACCCTGGAGAGACATCCAGAGTTCTTTCTATGGCTCATTTCTCTTTTCCTGTTGTTTGTGATAGTTCCTTGATTTTATACAAAAGAGAAAAATTTAACTCTCTTCAGGCTTTCAATTTTCTCTGAATTCCAGGGTCTTTTAATTTTTTTTTATTCTATTTCTCTATCATGTTCAATTTTTCCTCTGTTTTCAATGTATAGTGTATAGTTATCATTACCATTTGTTTTAGTCAACTTTGTCTTTGCTGTGACCAAAGCCCTGACAAGAACAATTAGAGGAGGAAAAGTTCATTATGGCTAACAGCCACAGAGTTTCAGTCCATAGACCACTGACTCCACTATTCTGGGCATGAGGTGAGGTAGAGCGCTGAGGCAGAAGAATGGTATCTGGGAGGAAAGCAGCTCAGGACATAAAGACCAAGAAGCAGGGTGTGGGGAGTGAGAGAGAGAGAGAGAAATATAAATTCCAAAGTCATGCCTAAAGTTACTACCCCATAAATTCACATTAGTGGATTTAACTCTGAGTATTCCTGCATTGTCTCACACATGAGCCCTGGGGGACATCATATATTCAAACCATAACACTTTCTCAATGTCTTTGCTATTAATTCTATCATCTATTTCATCCTATGGGTCAGTTTTTATGGATTGATTTTTTTTTTTTTTAATGTCCTCATTGTGGGTTGTATTTTCCTACTGTTTTAATTCCTGGTACTTTTTTTTTTTTAATTAGATTCTAGACATGGTGAATTTTATCTTCTTATGTATAGAAGAATTTTTAGTTTTCAATTAGTATCCTCCAGTCTTTTTTAAGGACATTATATTTTTTGGTAAGAGTTTGATCATTATAGTCTTGCTCTTTAGAAAGTGGAATCAGAACTATGTTTAGTCTAGTGTTAATCTTCTCCATTACTGAGGAAGATTCTTCTGAGTACTCTAACTGATGTTCCATTAATTATGAGTTGTTGTGTGTTTTTTTCCCACTCAGGTTAATGATAACAGTAATTTTTATGAGCATTTTATGAACTCTGTTCCATGTTTCTTATTTTTTTCTTGGCATTAATCCCCTTAAAATGCATTAATTAGCATTAAACTGAATATTCAAAGGGACTCTCTTTAGATCTATGCCATTTTCTTTCTGTATAGCTCTCTTTCCATTATGACGTTTTATAAAATCACCCTGTGAAGCTGTCTTGGATTCCCTGGATTTTGGCTCTATCTCTTCAACTTGTACTATACTTTTATTAGTATTAAAGTTTGACTCTAAAATCTCTCCCCAAAACTCATGAGTTAAAAGCATGGTCTCCATGGCAGCAGTGTTCAGAGCGGGGTCTTTGGAAGGTGATTGAATTAAGGGGGCTTTAACTTAATCAGTGGATTTATCTATTGATGGATTCATAATTTAATGTTCTATTGGAGATGGTGGAAATTTAGGAGATGGGGTCTAATTGGAGGAAGTAGGTCCTTGGGGACATGTCCTTATAGACTTTGTCTTGTCCCTAGCCTATTCCGCGCCCCCCCCACCCCCCTGCTTCCAGGCCATCAGGAGGTGAGCAGGTCTCTTCCACCCTACACTCCCCAACATGAGGTTCTGCCTCACCACAGGCCCAGAAACAATGGAGCCAAAGTTACCACACATTAACATCTCTGAAACCATGAACCACAATAAATCTTTCCTCCTCTGAGTTATTTATCTTAAGTATTTTGTCACTGCAATAAAAAGCTGACTACCACATCTAGATTTCTCCCTATGCTACTCTCCAGACACTTTCTCTAGGTTGTAACCTGAGGCAACTACAGGGTTCACTTCATTTCATTCCAGTCTCTTGGGGATCACTGTCCTTTACTTCCCGATGTCCAATATCCTGAGTATGATCCTGTCATGTTTTGACACAGTTGTTTCAATAAACCTGTTCTCTTACCCTGTTTTGATAATAATCTGGAGTACTTCTTTCCTATTTCCTTGATATTTATATACTATTAAATTTAGACCTTTTTTTTTGTACCTGGGATTAAGGGGCACTTAACCACTGCCACATAAAAAGCCCCAACCCTTTTTATATTTTATTTTGAGACACAGTCTCTTTAAGTTGCTTAAGTCCTCGCTAAATTGCTGAGGCTGGTTTTGAACTTGCCATTCTCCTGTCTCAAGTCTAGGCTGCTGGGACTACGGGAGTGTGCCAGTGTGCTTGTCTAATTTTAGAGATTTATTTGTGATATATTTCATAAATTTTACCATTTTAAGTTTGTATTTAACTTTTCCTAAGGTGTTTTTATCAATGTAAAAATATATGCTCTTAAATTTATATGTAATCAAATATAGAATCTACTCACTTATGGCTTCTTCAGTTTGCATTAACTATACCATTACCTTGCCTGCATGTTCAAGTAGTAGAGGAATCAGGCATGTTTTCTCTTAAAACTTGTATAGCTATGTATTCCCATACAGGGTCTAATTTCATGTTTTTCCAAATGGCTACCCACTTGTCATAACATCATTTATAAAAATATCTAACTTGTCCTATTTATTTGAAATAATTATAAAATTTCCCCATCTGCCCATTATTTCAAAATGATACAAATTTTAATAGTAGTTTCAAACCCTACAATGTGGAGATGAGTCATTCACAAGAAAAAAAGGTCAAAAGGTTAATGAATTTGTTGGGCAAGAGTCAAGAGTTTTTGGGTTTCTTTGGGTTTGGGTGTTTCTAATCTCTTCAGTATTTATACATTGATTAGATTACATAAACAGGGAAAGTTTGACTAAATTGTGAAATAATTTTATTTCCTTCTGCTTGGAATCTGTGAACATTTTCATACGTTAACTATAGATTGTTTTTTCATTCATAAAACACAGAATCATGGACTTTTAAATTTAAAAAGATATTTTCAAGTTTTTTTTGTACTATGGATTTAACCAAGAATGCTTAACCACTGAGCCACATCCCTAGTCCTTTTTTATTTTTTATCTTGAGACAGGGCCTCACAAAGTTGCTGAGACTGGCCTTGAAAGTGCAATCCTCCTTCTTCAGCCTCCCAAATTGAGGGATTACAGGCATGTGGTATGTACCACTGCCCCCAGTTCATGTATTTTTTGGACAACATAAAAATTTGACATTCTTCTTAGGAGGTTAAGACAGAAATAATGTACTTGTCTCTTAGTACCACAGTTCCATAGGAAATCCAAACTACCCTAAGAAATCTTTTACTTTTTAGTAATTAACTTTAAATATTAATTTTAAAATTTAGTATTTAACTGAAATTCAGTCACCCTATTATCAATTTTTTAAAAAAAATTGAATCCCTGTTATATAACCTTTCAATAGTTGAATGTTAATTATTGTATGTCTTGAGTTTTTTCTCTAGGATGTTTAGCCTGGATAAAGTTTATATTCTTTATATCCCCAAATTTCAAGCCCATTTAATCATTTAATCAACTTATCTATTCTCAGCAGATAACATTGCACAGAATTGTGTACAATCGGGCTGGGGAGATAGCTCAGTCGGTAGAGTGCTTGCCTTGCAAGCACAAGGCCCTGGGTTCGATCCCCAGCACCGCAAAAAAAAAGAATTGTGTACAATCCTCCAGCAGTGATCTAAATCTTACAGGGAAGAGATGGGTGGTGTATCATATCTATATTAACAAGTCTCTACCACAATGCATTTCCTAAATAGTGCCAGGTGAATTTTAGTTTGATGGGTACTCTACAATCTCAAATTTTATGGAAATAAAAATAATTTCATTTATTTTATTTTATATGCTTCATAAAAGTGTCATTTTGTCCTTTTTTGAGTATGCACTTAACCAAATGTATATGTATTAAGGTGAGTAACCACTTACAAATATCATCCCAATATTTCTCACATACTACATTACTCCCAACTTTAAAATTATATTTTAGAATATCTTGAGAGATATTCTAAAAATCAATAGAATTTATGGTCAAAAATAATTGAGAAGTGCTGAAAAATCTTCCTTTTGAGAAGTCATAATGTATATTAACATATTATGGTCTCTGAGCAGTCCAGAAATAAAATAACTGCTAAAGTTTACCTAGCCAAGCATTTTAAACTGGGAACTAACTAAGCATTAAAGTGGGGAAAATTGATTACAGTTACATAATTTATTTGATGCTAACTATGTATAATATTTTGTGTCAAGAACACTGCAAGTGAAATAAATGCAACATTTAATAGTATCAGCTGAATGTCAGAATTCCCTAAAATAACTATATGTAAATGGTAATTATTTACATTTATCAAGGGTGGAATTTTATTCCATTATTTATAGGTAGTTGAGTTTAAAAATAAGGATGAATTTAATTTACCTGGTTAAGCATAGAGAATTCAGAAAACCTCAGAAATTAGAAAATTACTTTTAAAAGAGTTTACAAAAAATCACTATTCTTGAAGTATAAAAATGGTTAGTACATATTTACCCAAAGTAATTTTGTTGATGCAATAATTATGTAAATGTACCCAGCTATACATGTGATTCTATAAAATATGCAATGGGAAGAGCACACTGATGAAATAATGACTGCACGTCATTTTGTGTAATCCAAACAAATCTGTCCAAATGCTGACACATGCTTAGCATTGATTTAAAAAAAAAAAAGTGGCACTTATCATTTGTCCATATGGTTTTATGTAGTTTCATGGTCTTTATGATCTATTTAGAAATGGTCTGCTTCTTGAATTAACTTCTAGAGTAGTTATTACTGTCATCAGTAAAATGAAATGCCCAACACAGTTTATTTGTGAAGAGAAAGAGTGTTAGCTCCCAGTTCTGAAATTTGAAGTTCAATAGCATAGTACAGGCTTCTGGTGAGGTCCATCCCTTGGTGGTATCACCTCATGGCAGATAGCAGTGACAGGAGCAAGGAGATTCATCTCTAGACAGGAAACAGAGAGAAAAGGAGGTACCAGGCTTATTCCTTTTACAATAACACTCCCTCCAGAACTCACGGCAGAACAATGACCTTCTGAGAGCTTATTCCCAATGACCTAAGTCCCTCCCCTTAGAGGTTCCACAACCTCCAAATTGTGTTGTCTGGGGATCAACACTCCAATGCATGAAAGCTTGGGTGACACAATTAAATCACATCCTAACCACAACAGTGGTGATGTTATATTTTATGACTATAAATTAGATGGACATTTTATTTTAAATTAATAAGATCAAATTGAATATTTAATGATATCATATTTTAATACTTATGTAATAAGTCTTCCTTTATATTTTATGATGTTATAGCTTTATTATTATTATAAAAAGTCAAAATAGTAAAGAATTACTTAAATATATTTAAACACTAAATTGGAGGTTCAAGATGACAATAATGTTAAACAACCTAAGAGAAAAGATGGATTACTTTAACATTATACTTTTAGAAAATACACATAGCATTTTCACTGACCCTACTTACACATACTAAGGATATAAGAACCAAGGATCTTAACAAAGAAACCTGTTAAATGACTAAAACTTATTTCTGATTTAGCATTTTTTCTTCTTTGAATATAAATCCATTTCTTTAATTTAATTTTATTTAAAATATTCCATTACTGCTTTTCTATACATATATTCAAATGTATAAAATACTTATACACATGAAAATAAAAGTAAAATTAAATGATAAGGTGCTGAAAAAAATCACTTTTAAAGATGAACTATAAGTAGTTTAAAAATGTTTTTAGGAAAAAGAAGGAAAAAAATATCATTGAAAGTGAAAAATAAAATTCTGCCTCAACAATAGCATAGAAGACTACAAGTTTCCTTCATGATTAGAAGAAAGAAATCACATAGACCAGGCAATTCTTTTTTGTTTTCCTTTCATTGCCTGAATGAGCATTATGCTAAAGAAATGGCATTTCTAATTTCAGTTATGATAGGTTACTACTTTATATTCTAAAGTAGCAAGAATACAAAATAAAATCAATGAATAAATTATCCTTGAAAACCTTCATTTCTCAACTTTGGAGATGGCCATAAATTGTGGAGAGATTCATTTGTAGTAAATCATTCACCTAAAATTTAATAATTTTTTGTCAAATAGATAACAGGCTTTTAAATATTATGCATTAACTGCCAAGGTAAAATAATGGGAAGTTTGATAGCACAATATTCTAATTTAATATTGTTTCTAAGTGAATTTTTAAACATATCACTTATCTGAACATTAATATGAGTTTTCTGGGGTATAATGCTTATTTTAGCAAAATTTTTAGAAAATTTGCTTAAATTTATTCATAATTGTGCATGCAAAGTAAATTTTCTACGCTAAAATTAAGACTTTTTGTAAAGTGGTGATACAAAGTAAGAGAACATTCAGATGTATATTTTAAGCCCTCAATGTTTCAATTATTGTAACCTGTTTGGTTCCTCAGACCAACTGTAGCAATATCTTCTTCCGTGAGGTCTAGTAATATAGAAGATTATCTAGAGGTTTATTCATTATTGAGAAACACTCAATATTGTAGTATCTTGTAACTCTGAATGTGGTTCACAGACAAGAAAAACCCACAAAATCTTGAAAATTGCTAGAAATATCAAATCTTGAACTATACCTCATAATATTGCAACAAAATGTGTATATTAGCAAGATCTCAAAGAATTAACACATACTCAAATATTTAAGAAGCACCATCTATATCCTAACTCACAACCAACCCCTTTAAACATTACTTTGTAGGACTTCTAAAACTATTTTTCCATGGTTATTAATTTTAAGGTTAATTCAAATCTATTGGTGTCATTAATTCCCTGTGTCTCTTCCTTGTTCCTAGTGAATTTAGAATGTTCTGGTAGGTATGCAGTAGGCACACAGTCACACTGTCAAATGAATGGGAATACTTTGATTGAGCTTACTAGTACCATATTGGTACTAGTATGTGGGTGCCAACATGTTTTGAATAGGTATAATTAAGGAAAGAAGACAAAGTGATTTTAGAATCACATTTTTTGGAACTAGCTCTACCTCTGAAAACCATTTCACTAGCAGGTGGCTTCTAAATCACCTGATCTTGGAACTGGTAGTGAATCTCTTAGATTGTGGCAATCTCATTACCGAGCAGTATTTTTTCCAAAAGGGGCAAGGCTGAGTGGGAAACTGCTGCCTCTCTGCTCCTTGATGTCCTCTCAGAAATCTGGTCAGCTAAACACCTCAGAGACTGTATGTCAGAAACCTCTGACCAGCTTTCCTATGACCTGACAGATCCTCAGAATAGTTGTTAATGTCTATGCCATGCTTGCCATCTGCGTAGGACTTCTGCTTCATTTTTTAATGAACCCAAAGAATCACTAAAACTCCAGATATTCTCAGAACCTTTCCACATTGCTGAATCATCAAGCATTTGAACTGTCTGAACTCAAAGCACTCAAATTCTTTCTGAGTAACAAAAGTTTCACTACTCTAGGTCAATAAATATTTATATAAGAAACTCCTTAGCCAACTATTATGGTGCATGTATAAAGTCCAGTACTCAGGAGGCTGAGATTGGAGAATCCCAAGTTCAAGGCCAGCCTAGGAAACTTAGCAAGGGCATCAGGAAATTAACAAGAACTTGTCTCAAAGTTAAAAAAAAAAAAAAAAAAATGTAAAGAACTGGGGATGTAGCTCAGTGCCAAAACGCTCCTGGGTTCAAAACCTAGTACAAAAACAAAAAAACAAAAAACAAAAAACAAAAAAAACATAAAACACCTCAAACAAAAGTAAACCCTCTATTGATCTGATATTAAATATAAACTAGGATTTCTCAACTGATAGTGTAATATTTTTCTACCCAAAATAAGAGCCAGGCAGTTGTATTTATTTTGGATTTTTAAATGTACACAGTTTGTTATGTATTTGATCTTAAGTGATGCTAACATAATGGAGGCTGATAATGGCCCAGTCCTGCAGAAAGGAGACTTACAGGCTCTAGTGACAGCCCTCTGATACTCAGTTCACCGCTTTGGCCAGTATCTGCCCCCTTTTCAGATGGAACAAGGCCCACCTCAAAACAAAGTCCATTTGATCAACACACTCATGGGTGAAAATAAAATTAAAGTGGAATGTGTAAGTTGATTATATTTTCTTCTCTTTTGACTTACAGAATTAAGTTCTAATTGATAATGCCATGTTGATGCTTTATTTTTGGTATTTAAAACTAGTTGTGAGCTAGAATCTCATAGGATGAAAAGTATGACAGCAAAAATTTCAGAAAAATAAAACTGGAAAGAGAGCCAAAAACCAAAAGAAGAAAGTGAAAGGATTTAGAAGACAGCAAGAATTATTATAAAATTATAATAATTTATATAGGTGCACTTTGACCCAGCAAATCACAAATAAACCAAAGAAAAAGCTAAAATTTCTAGTAACAAAGTCACAGATAATCAGTCATTGACCTATGATATATGGCACAATGCGAGGCAGTGGGAAAATTTGTTCTGGGAAAACTGACAATTCATATACCAAAAAAAACACATTTGGACCTCAACTTCACACCATGCAAGAGGTAGGTTATTAACCCAAATCTGAAAAGAAACATTCTACAATTTAAGAATATATAAAAAGAGTTTTCATCACATTCTATCAGAGAGGATATTTTAAAGTAAAAAGCAGTGACAAAGAAAAGAAAATTAAAAGCTCTCGTCAACAGATACTATATTGTGAAAGTGATAAAACAAGCTGCAAAATGATTAAAGGCATTTGTAAGCTATAAATTGACAAAGAATTTGCATCCTGAATACTAAAAAAAAAAAAAAAATGTTCTATACCTAATTAAGAAAACAAAATACCTAATAGTAAAGTGAGCAAAAGATCTGAAATTTTATCCCCAAAGGGAAAAATTCTGAATTACTTATAAATTTATGAAATGGTATTCCTTTTTATCAGTAATTATGACATGCAAATAGAAATATTACATACAATCTATCATACCGAAAAATAGGGAGCATATGATACAGTAGAAACTTCCGTAACCTTGGGGTAGGAGTATAAATGTATGGTAGGAATATAAATGTTTGGAATGAGTTTGTCATCATCTAGTAAAATTAAAGAGATAATATAGACTTTAATTTACTAGTTCTTCTTTCTATTGCATCATCTCAAGAAATATATACAGGTATATCTGTAATGAGTATTGTAAATGAGTATTGAAAACAGCATGGTTTGTAAAACTTCCAACTATAAATTACGCACCTATTTATCTTTGCCAAATGGATGATTAAATTGTATTATATTCATATTATGGAAGATGACAAACCAATTCTTACTTTTATTTCTGTTCATATTTATGGCTGGATGGAATTTCTTTGCACCAGTTTCTTCATCCATTTACTAATTGAAGATACATGGGTTATTTCCAGTTATTGGGATCTATAAAATAGCTATCAACATTCCCATGCTGGTCTTTTTTGGGTTAATAAAAGTTTTCCTTTCTCTTGGGAATGGAATTGTTGAGTCATATGGTAAGTGTTTGATCAACTGCATAAAAAAATCACAAAGTCGGTTTTGAAAGTGGCTGTTGCATTTGTACCTAAGAACATAAAAGAGTTCCAACTTGTATTTTCAGCACTTATTCTCAGTTTGTGTTTTTAAATTTATTTATTCTAAACATTCAGTGTATAATTATATCCTTTTTTTTTTTTTTTTTTGATACTGGGGATTGAACCAAGGGGTGCTTAACCACTGACCCACATCCCAAAACCAATTTATTTTTTATTCTGAAACAGGGTCTCACTAAGTTGATGAGGCTGGCCTTGAACTTGTAATACTCCTGCCTTGACCTCCCAAATTGATGGGATTACAGGCATTGGACACCACATCTGGTGGCATCTTGTATTTCTAATTTGCATTTAGACAATGAAGTTGAGAATATTTTCAAATGCTTATTTGCCATCATATATCAATTTTGGTAGTTTCTCAACTTATAGTTTTTACTTTTTATTTATATTTTAATTTTCTTATTGTTGAGTTGTGAGATTTCTTTATAATTTCTGGATACAAATTGTATGCCAGAAATGTAGGTGTTCAAAAGTATTTGTGTCTATTCTGTGCCTCTCTTTTCTTTTACTGATGTCTCACAGATGGAAAGTACAATTTATATCAAGTCATACACGCAGTGTTGTATCTAAAATCTCTTTGCTTTCAAACGCATTTTCACAAAAGTTTTCTATTATGAATTTTCTAGAGAGTTCGTAATTTGTGCTTTACATTTAAGGTTGTAACATGTTTTAAATTAATTTTTCTATAATGTATAAAGTTTTATGATTTTGTAAATGGATGTCCAAATTTCCAAGAAGCATTTCTTTAAAAGAATATCCTTTCTCCATTAACTTGTCTTTGCGCCTTCTAAAAATATCACCTGATAATGGAGTTTTATTCTTGGCTCCCTATTTTGTGTCCATTGACAGATATGTTTATTTTTTCACCAATACCATACTGCCTTGGTTTCTCCTGTTATCTTCATTTTTGTCGATCTTTTTGGTTTACTTGGGGTTAATTTTCTTTGTTTATCAAAAGAAAATAATGTGCTGCTAATATGGATCTTTCACTTCAAGGTGAGGGGTTGGAAATCTGCAGGGACAGTATAAGTCTATAGGGGGGAAACTGCAATACCTCAAATTCGAACTGCTAGAGGGGAAGATACACAAACAACATGAGAAAACAAGGGAAGAAAGTGTCCCAAACAAACCTAGATGCCATATCAATAGAATCTAATGGCTGCATGGCAGAAGAAATGTCAGAAAGGGAGTTCAGAATGTATATAATTAAAATGATCCGAGAAGCAAATGATGAGATGAGAGCAAATGCAGGCATTGAATGATTGCACCAATCAACAGTTAAAAGAGAAAATGCAAGAAGCAAAAGATCATTTCAATAAAGAGAGATATTCTGCAAAAAATCCAAACAGAAAAATAGAGTTTATTGCAGGGACTATTTAGAAGTGTGACATTTAACATCAAATTATTCAGGAGCTTTTCCAAATAGTTTTTTTTTAAATTAATACCTAGCTTATATGTTATCAAATGTATACTACGTATTTTTTAATGTGTTAAGATATGTTTTATAGCCCACAATGTAATATATTCTTGATGACCAATTCATTGAATATTTGAAAAAATATATATCTTCTCTAATTGGGTGGAGTGCTCTTTAAATGTCAGTTAGATCAATATAGTAAATAAAAATGTAAAATTTTTAGTGGTTGCTTTATGGTCAATAGTATACATCTTTAATTAATCCTTCTGCCTTCAAATAATGTAATACTTTATGGTATTAGCAACTAACAACAGTGAATTCCTAATTTCTTCTCCCCATCCTTTGTATTATGGTTGTCAAACATTTAACTTTCATATATGCTATAAATATCCCTCGTATTATTTTTGCTGATACAGTTACCTTTTAGAGCAATTAAAAATAAGAACAAAATTTTTTTTTATTCATTTTATTTTTTTACTTTTATTTATTTCTTTGTTTTTCTTTGTGTTCTGTAGATCTGCATTCCTGCCAGGTGTCATATGCCTTCTGCCTGAAGAGCTTCATTTACTATTTCTTATCATGCATGTCTGCTGAAAATGAATTCTTTCCATTTTTGTTGGTATAAGAAAGTCTTTATTTCACTTTTTATTATTTTTTGAGAGAATGTTTCACTTGACATAGTAAAATGGGTATGCCTTTCCTATTGCTAGGCCTTCAGTATAGTATTGGTGTTTGTCAAGGGCTGGACAGGGCTTGGGATTTGCTGTTGCTATAGTTACCTGAAGGCGGCATAGACTTCAAATTCTTGCAGCAATGTCTTTGGTTTAGAGTGGGGCCAATTTTCTGGAGGGTTATGGTAGGGGCTACTTTATCACATGCTTTCAGCTTTCAGTCTTCCTTTTTGCCCTGTACCTCCATGAGACCTGCCTCTTGCTGTTATCTCAAGAGGGCTCTGCCATTACACTTGCTATCCCCGTCGTTAATAGCATAGTGAGGGGGTTTTACGACTGTTTGCTGTTTCTGCCTTAGTCTTAGTTAGTCTCTATGGCCCTAAATGGTAGCATTGTGGCCTTCACTGTTGCTCTTTCCCTCCTTCAGCTGTGGTTTGCTGCTCAGGACAGTTCCCTGTCCTTCCCCCCCTGGCATCACTGTTTCTGGTTTCTTTCTCCCAGTTGCAGTTAGTTTTTTCTAGTGCTTATAACTAGCAGGTTTATTTTTTTTTCTTTCTCCAATGAATAAAGGATTTTGTTCTAAAAGGAAATCAAATCCTTCTTTTATTATTATTCTACAGCTAATTATGTCCTCTTACAATCTGGCAGATTACAGCCACAGAAAATGGAAATTCCTCATAGTCTCTCCCATCTGTGAGTGAGCTTCACCAGTGTCTGCTACTTCTGTAGGGTATTTAAGCAACTGTCTTTTGTATTACGTCCAGGAGTCCCACATTACTGTCTTCCTCCATTAGCCCCTACTTACGTTTCTCTAAGTACTTCTGTTGTTCTTATCAATCTGATCTCATTGTCTTTCAAGAAATGTTTACAGTTTCTAGACCCATGATTTTAACGTTCTTATTTTTCAATGCGGAAATGCTTTTGCCCTAAAAGTGAACATAAACATAGATACAGACACAAATACAAATATAAATATGGGATTACAAATGAATATATTGAGATGGATTTGAACATAATATTACATTTAAAATGTACATACCAATTTCCTGTAAGAGTTGAGGTGTAACTATTCAGTATATCTTGATCCAGCCTCTTTTAATACTTTTTCAAAACTATTACTTCATTTAAAATGGAAAATGACCTTATATCTTACCTCATAATCTAAGTTGCTTATAATTTATAGCCCATTTCCCCAAAGCCTTTTAATTTCTCCAAACAGCTTTTAATTTCCAGGAAAGATTCCTAGATGTAAAATGCCATTTTATGAATAATTTCTGCATTCCCCTTTTGGGCAAGCTGCTGCTTATCTGGCAAGCTTTAAAAAGCTATTTTCAAAAGACTTCAAAGGGATCAGTAATTAACTTCTTTTGACTTTGAAAAAACATTCTATTTGGATTTTGTTCCCTATGAAGAATATTTTATAAGTTATTTCAGAAGAAGTTTATTTCCTCTTTTAAAAATGGACTTAAGCCAATTTGATACAATATGTATGAATTAATATAATTAAATCCTTTGCTTTCAGAGATATCTTTAAAAACTATTAGGTAACCATGACACATGACATTTACTTAACTAGGTTATTAATTACTTTTAATGTTATCTAGTGTATTAATAATGAAGGTACAATATTAAATGTTACCAAATGACCACTTATTTTTAAAAAGAGTATATTCACATTCTGTCTTTACTCTAAAATATCTTTATAAAGTTACACATCTTAAATATTTTAATAATTAACTTTTGTTAATACTTGGGATCCATTTCATATTATGCCATCCTTGTATACCATTTATAAATTGGACAGAGCAGACGGTTATAACATTACATTAGCTCTACACTCAAAAAAAAAGAACAGGCAGAAGAAATTATTCAGACTTACCTTCTTGTAGAGCAGATTGCCTATTGTGTGTTTCTGTAAACACAAATACTTCACCCAGATGGATGGTTTGGTACTAATCAATTCTAATGATTCACTAAAAACATCTCTGAATGAGTCATGATAAGAAATATAGATGACAATATATATTAACATATTTGAACTTAACATTAATTGACATATATCAGAGATAATATTTGAAGAACTTAAGATTCTGGCATAAATTTGCCACTGGGGCCTGATATTATTTTCAAACATTTGGAAGGAACGAATTTGATTTAAAGTTATTAGGCAATCTTCAATGCCTATTAAGACAGAAATTGAACTGGATTACATAGGCATTAAAACCACACTTTTTTCATAATGATATGAAAAGAAAAAGAGCCAAAGAATGGACTCGTAGGTAGGTAGGACTATATAACCATTATTTTTGTGTGCATTGATCATATGGTCATGTTTTTAAAAATCTAAATGTAAGGGAAATTGTGCTTTATATCTGTTTATATATATTTGATTGAAA
The DNA here is from genome assembly GCF_902686445.1 of Sciurus carolinensis. NCBI lineage: Eukaryota > Metazoa > Chordata > Mammalia > Rodentia > Sciuridae > Sciurus > Sciurus carolinensis. The sequence goes on from NC_062214.1 coordinate 147,412,523, forward strand.
TGATATTTTACTAAGTAACATTTTTAAATGCACAAAAGTCCTGTGAATAATATTTGGTTGCCTTATATTAGTTTCAAAATGCAGGTCTTCAGGATTGGACTGAATTCTATACCATGTCTATTAGAAATACCCGGGTATCACAAGGAATCAAACATGTAAACAGACATAGCTCAGCAAAACAAAAATAAGCTCTGCAGAAGGTTGTGCTACTGAACAAAGTGTGGAACACAAGCACACCTGTGCAGGATGTCTACCTGTTTTTACCCCTAATGCAGCACTGCCCCTTGCTCTGATAGGAGGAACTTGGGATCACAGTTTACACAATTGGTTAATTTGAAAATGGGACGGGAAAAGGAAGGGGATATAGTCAAAATTGTTGATTGGATACAGGTTGGGAAGGTCAGAATGGCTAATTGAGTTATTTAAAGAAATCCATAGACTATGGTGCTATTATGTAACTTTCCATTCTGCTTTATTTCCCCTCTGGCTGCCTTTCTTATTTTCACTTTTATGTTTAAGGCTAAATCCTATATTCTGAAAATGGATCACCAGAATTTCTATTTCTCAAAAGTCTTTGACATCTGAAGTGCACTACCAGCCTTCCTGGGTCTTCAGGATGAAGATGGTAGCTGCAGGAGTACACTAATATCCTACCTGTTCGATTTTGCTGGGGTATTCTGACTGTTGCACATTTTGTTATGAGAAGTTGTTCTGGAGGAAAAGAATTCTTAAGAATGTGTTTTCGGAACTGGTTCTGGGGTTTATAGAATTAACTCTTTAATCTGACTAGATTCATAGATACTAATGACTGATACTAATGACTGTAACAGTAATTCACTTCATGCTTTGAGTATAGCCCTTGCTGCTCAGTGGTGTGACTTTTTTCTTTTTACTTTTCTTTTTTTTTTTTTTGGTACCAGGGGTTGAACTCAGGGGAACTGAGTCACATCCCCAGTCCTTTTTTAATATTTTATTTAGAGACAGGGTCTTACTGAACTCAGAGCCTTTTTAAGTTGCTGAGGATGGTTTTGAACTTGCAATCCTCCTACCTCAGCCTCCAGAGCAGCTGGAATTACAGGTGCATGCCTGCAAGACTTATTTTTAATGAACATATTTCTTTCTCTTCTCTTTCTCCCTGTTCCTAATCTCTCCCCCTCTAATCTGGAGAAAGGAACAGGATCACCTTTCTTCCCCATCACAGGCAGAGTTATCTGTCCTTGACCACACATTCACTACAGAAAGGAATTAATTCAGACTTCAGGGATGGTTCCAGAAGATCTAAGAAAGAACTACCTCCCAAATTAGGAAGTGAATTACAACTCAAGACAGGGAGACAGGAAACACCTGGAATGTAGCCTTTGAATCACCTGTTTAAAAACCCTCTGCTCCCCCTAACGGGGAGAATCACAGCCTCTAGGACAGGAGTCCCCTGTGTTTCTCCTTTGCTGGAAAAGCAATAAAACTTCTTTTTCCTTTTTCTCAAAACCATGTCCTCATTATTGGATTGGCATTGTGGACAGGGACCAAGCTTTTGGTAATAATTCTATTCCCAGTTGCATAAAAAGGAATAATAGTCTGTGTCATGATATGACAAGAGAAATATGCAAAACATCTGCATTAGACACTTCTAATCAACAATGTATGTCTAAGAGGCAAGAACTTAGTGACTGTATATACGACATTAAAAATATTTTTGGAAAACTAATGACTATAACGAGGTTGGCTTTTTGCCCCAAATGTTGCTGGACAGAGTAGTGAAAGAAAAGGATGAGCTCAGAGATTCAAATTCCCAGTTCAAACACAGAATAAATGAACTGAAGGTTTCTCTGCGTCCTGAAGGAGACTAATCTCCCATAGCCTAAGATTGCTGAAAATCAAATGCAATATCTCATCTTGAGACGGACTGAATTACAAAATAAGTTAAACTCCTTGGCTTATAGAGTTTCTACTCTTAAATTGAGGGCATTGGAAGTGACTGGGCTTTGATAAGTTGGGGTGTGGATGTGTGGAAAGTCCTAATGAAGCTGGGTAAATTGAGCCTATAAATTTTCTTAAGGCTTCTGTGCAAGTGAAAGAGGTTTCTCCACCTCTATGAAAGCAGACTCTCAAGCAAAATGACCTCCTCACCCCAGCAGAAACAGTTTCCATTCCCAATGGCAATGGGACTCTCAACCCTGGTGGTATCAGCCTCTCTAATCTCACTGGCCTTTCCAACTTTATTTGAATGGATTAACCCCACGTTGCTATTCAGGAAACTACTGGCCTCTCCTGAGGCAGTTACCATGCAAGAAAATGCTGATTTCTTTAATACTCACTTCTGCCACTGCTCTTTGATTACAGATCCATAACTAGATTCAAGTTTATTATGCCCCTAAATGTAAGGAACAGGTGTGACCTATGAGGAGGTGGAGGAGGTGTGCTACTTGAGTTTCCTAATTTTTCTAATTTATAACAATGAAAATATGAGAAACATTTGGAATTGGATACTAAGGATATGGGATAGTAGAAGAAGGAACATATAGTTGAATTGGACCAGATTTATTGCTATAGGCTACTAAGTAAAGCAGAGCTTTGGCATTTGATGTTGCAATTCAAAAAGTTAGAAAAGCTCTTAACAGTTGGTTTAATTGGTTGAAACATGGACCCAACGGTGGCTCAGAGTGAGTAAATTTAAAATGCTGGTCCTTCTTTGGTTTTGATGTAGAGGAAAGAATTCAAAGGCATAGGTAGATTAGGGTATTAAAATGGAGTCTCCATTTCATACCTACTCACCCACACTGAAAGGGTCCAGAAGACAAACTTTTCACCAATACTGTAATGAATAGCTTTGTGAAGGGAGCTCCACCACCCTCGAACGGTATTGCAATCATTCTTCTCTGTAGGCCAGACCTTATAGTGGGAACTGCAGATGATGAATGGAGGAACCTAAAGGTATGGGAATAAATTGATCCTGGGATAGCTGAGGCCAAGTGGCAGCCCTAACTACCAAAGCGGGTGTGATTGCCATAATGGATGGCAGCGCTAAACCAACAATCAGAATGATCTAATTCGTGTGGCCCTATGGCATTGGCTAGCTGATCATGTGTTCCCAGAAATGAAGTTAGATAGGAAGATTACTGAAGTTTTACTGTAGAAGTAGAAAACTTCTAGGTCAAGTAAACAAATATAAAATTATAAAAATATCAAATTATAGAAATGTAAATTCATGGTCTGTCAGTCAACTCCCCAGTTTGAGCCAGTATATAGACTGAAAACCCCTTGAATGAAGGGGGGCCAGGTGATCTTGAGGAGGGTTTCCAGGATACTACAAAAAATTTATACTGTTAATCTTTTTCTTAACCTTCTCCAAAAGGGACTTTTGATCTTTTATCAAGGTCACTGCATATTGGGGAAAATGAAATAATCATATATTTTAGGTACTTACTGGGCACTGACTCTGAATAGACACCCAAAACATCATTTTTCTCATCAGTTAGAGTAGGGGCTTAGGAAGGTCAAGTGATAAATAGAGTTTTGGCTCAGGTTCATCTTATAATGACCCAGTGAATCCCAACCCCAGCCTGTGGTTGGGCCTTCAGTTCCAGAAGGCATAATTGGGATTGGCATACTAGGCAGCAGGTGGAACACCCCCATACTGATTCCTCATTCCCATACTCATGAAATGAGGGCTATTGTGATGGGAAAATCCAAGTAGAAGACTGATAGTGCTTCTATCTAGGAAAATAGTTAACCTAAAACAATTATACATATTTGGAGGAATTGCCAAGCTTAGTGCCACTATTAAGGGTTGAAGTTTGCAGGGGTGGTGATTACTATGACACCCTCACTTAATTTGACTATTGGCTTGTGCAGAGACAAATGCATATTAGATATTAACAGTAGATTATCATAGACTTAACCAGATGGTGACTCCAATTATAGTTACTATACCTGGTGAGGTTTTATTGATTGAGCAAATTAGCACATCCCCTGATGTCTCATATGCAACTATTAATCTAAGTGCCTTTGTCCTCATCACTGTAAGAACCACCAGAAGCAGTTTCCTTTCACCTGGCAAGGCCAACAATGCACCCTCACTGTACTACCTTGGGGGTGTATCAACTCTCTAGCCCTCTGTTACGATTTAGTTCTCAGAAATGATGGTCACCTGTCCTCCCATAAGATATCACACTAGTCTATTGCTTGATGACATTATCCTGACTAGACCTAGTGAGTAAATAGTAGCAACTACTTTAGACTTATTGATTAGTCATTTGTATGCTAGATGGGTGGGAAACAAATCTGACAAAGATTCTGTGGACTTCTGAAATTCTTAGGGGTCCAGAGTTACAGAGCATGTTGAAATAGCCCATCTAAGGTAAAAGATCAATCATTGTATTTAGTCTCTCCAACAACCAAAAGGGGAGAACAACACTTAATAAACCTCTAAATTTTGTAGGTAAAATTTCCTTCATTTGGATGTGTTATCCACGTCACCTAACAAATTACCTGAGAAGCTACTAGCTTTAAGTAGGTTCAGAATAAGAGAAGTCTTTCCAACAGGTCTAGGCTGTATACCAATTTCTCTGCCACAGAGAAGCAGGGCAATCCCTCAGAAAGTATCAGTTTCAATGGTGCTTATAGTATCAATAGTAGATAGGGGTGGTATTTCAGGTCTTTAGAAGGCACTTTCATGTCATACAAGACCCTGTACAATAAATAGTACAAGTCTTTAGGATTTTGAAGCAAGATCCTGCTATCCACATTTAACTACTTCTTTTGAGAAATAGTTTTACATGTTAGTGGGCATTATAGAAACTTAACACATAACCATGGGCCACTAAGTTACCATATTACCTGTTTCCCACCACACAGTGGATATTACCTATCCATTTCATAAATTTGAATATGCACAGAAGCATTCCATCATCAGATAAAAGTGATATACATGTGATAAGATTGAAGCTTGTCCTAAAGGCATAATTTACAAGAAGTGGTCAAAATGTCAATCATTCCCACTCCTGCTTAATCCCAATCTATAACTGAGGCCTCATGCAAAGTTCTCTATGATCTGTTGATAAAGGAAAACTTGGGCCTCATTTAGAGATGATTCTGCCTGAATCAAAAGTGAACAGCAGCAGCATTATCCCCCTCTTCTGGAGCATCCCTGAAGAGCAAATGTGAAGGGAAATCCTCCCAGTGGGCAAAACTTCAAGCAGTGCATCTGCTTGTTTACTTTCCTTGGGTAGAGAAATGGCCAGATATGAGATTGCATACCAATGCATGGACCATGGCAAATTATTTGGCAGGATGGTCAGGGACTTGGAGGGAATATGATTGGAAAATTGGTGACAAGGAAATTTGGGGATGAGATATGTGAATCACGCTCTCTGAATGAGCAAAAAATGTGAAGGTATTTTGTTCTAAGTGAATGTTCATCCAAAGATTCTAATAATCAAGTAGGCAAATGACCCATTCTGGGGATATCATCATCCTCTCCCCAACCAAACTTGTCATTACCCAGTGGATTAATAAAAAAAAAGTGTCTAGGTGGCAGGAATGTTATGCATGGGCTCAGGAATATGGACATTCACTTACAAGGCCAATCTGATCACCTTATTATCCATTGGTAGAAACCAACATGGCATAATTTTCCAGGGTACTTATTTAGCTATCTCATGGCAGATGAATTACACTGGATTGCTTCCATTGTGGAAGTGTTTTTTCCTTACTGGAATAGACATGCTGGATATGGATTTGTCTTCTTTGCACACAATGCTTTGGTCAAAACTATATACATTGACTTACAGGTCATCTTATACCCCCATCATGGTATTTCATATACCACTACTTCTCATTAGGGGACTTATTTCACAATAAAAGAAGTGTGGTGACAGTTCCATTCTCTCAAATTCACTGATCTTAACCCTGTTCCTTGCTATCGAGAAGGAGCTGATTTGATAGAATGGTAGAATGGCTTTTTGAAGATATGCTTACAACAACTAGCCAGATGGTAGTACATTGAAGGGCTAAGACTAGACTTTGGAAGATTACATATGCTTTAAATCAAAGTTCAATATATAGTTCTGTTTCTCCAATAGTCAAGATCAGGAATGTCAGGGAAAAGTGTGAATGCAAATTTTACATTACAGTATTTAAGTTTTAGAATAGTAAATATAAAAAAATAGTAACTATAATAGAAGAGTAAACATCACTTAAGAACTTTACTTCCTCCTCTGAGGAAGGGGTTATTGTTGTATGTAGGACAGATGTAGCATGTTACCCGCAATTATAGCTATGGAGAATAAGATACTCATGGGTGCCAAGTTCATGAGAGGTGGGTTTGTGTTGGTTAATTACATATGTTAACTTGACCTGACTGGACTGGGAGTGTCTAAATGTTTGACTAAACATGATTTCTTAGTATCTATCTGATGGTATTTCTGCATGAGATTAGCATTTGGATTGGTGGATCCAACAAAGCAGATTTCTTTCAGCTATGTGGGTGAGCTTAATCTATTAAGGGACTGAGTAGAAATAAAGATAGAGAGGAAGAAAGTATTCAGTCCTTTAACTTGCCTGACTTCCATCCACCATCTTCTGCTCTTGAGTCTACTAGTTCTCGGGCATTCAGGCTCTGACTTGGATCTATACCATCAAATCTATCATATTCAATTTATATCACCAGCTTTCTTGAGTCTCTAGCTTATGGGTGGCAGATTGTGGAATGTCTCAGTCTTCATAATCACATCAGCCAATTTCTTAGAATAAATCTCATTATACATATATGCACACATATGATTTATTTCCCAGGCATATGTGTAAATATAGATTTAATTCCCAGGCACCCAGATACTTTATTTTCTCTCAGGAAACATGTATCTATCTCCTCATAGTTCTGTTTCTCTGCACTGTCCCCAATTCCTCTGGCTTACCACATATATTCCTTAACTTGCCATAAAGCCCAATTGTTTCAGGTATGTGTTATATTGCATAATTGCTTATTGATTGTTAATATTTCTAAAATTAAACCATCTTTTGGATGTACAAAATTAAAATTGCCATTGTTTCCCTATTGATGGCCATATAGTGGAGATTTAAAATATCACCAAAATTTAGAAATGATAACTTCATCACTTCTGATGATATACCATAATATCTAAAGCAACACGGTTCATGAAACAAATCATTCTAAGGCATTTGAGCATATTGTTTTACATATGCATACATGTATATGTACATGTACATATATGTATATATGTTGCCTAAAAACAGATCTCAATTCTTTTTGTTAGTAATAAGTTTAGGGTCTCAATTTATTCTGTTTATCCCTAAGATTAGAAGCTACTTTTATTGCATGTTCTGTCATGATAGATTTTTCCTTGATTTTTTTTTTCCTGAATGATTCTGGTGACAATTAGAATTAGAGTTTCCTTTCCATTGCAGAAGATGTGAATGTTCCAGATGGGTGTATCTAATCAGTTTAGGAAGACAAGATAACCAAGCCTCTAACTATAGGATATCCCCTGTTTTGAATTCTATTTTTATCTATTTTTCAGTCAAAAGAAGGCTATTGTCTGGTGTAAATGTCATGATGGAAATTCAAACATGTTATAATTAAATAGCCTTTTACTGAAGATAAAATCTCTTTTCTTTCCAAAGCACATAGTTACTTTTTTGTAAAAAGTGTGCTTATAAGTTGAATATCTTTATTACAAAAATAGAATATGTATGATCCTGCCAAAATACAATGATACACTCTTACTAGCTTCTGGAATATTTTCAGTGCTATACTGATATTTGTTTCTCAAAGCTAACCATTTGGATATAAATGTAATCATGCTTATGTAATTTTTCTACTACATAAAATGTTTCTCTCTCTCTCTTTCTCTCTCTCTCTCTCTCACACACACACACACACACACATACACACACAAATAATCTCTGACTAAAATTTTAGAAGATTCATAGCAATATTAGAGAGATACTTCCTTGGGATGTTTTATCTATTTTCTTAATCTTAAGTAGTTACTTAATTAAAAACAGGGAAAATATGAAGATATCCTTTTAGAGGCAAAAACCTGACAATATAAATTTTGATCTTTGTAAAAAAGATCGATTAAAAAATTCTGTGAACTCATTTTTTTTCAAAATTATCTACACATTAAAATCAACTGGAGATCTTTTTAAGTTAACAAAGCCCAGAACCCACAGCAGTGTAATTAAGATATTCTGAAATATTAGAATTTGGATTTTGGACCATTCATTCACCTAAAAAGTCTCGGGTTCAAATTAAACTTTGGAATAGCATCAACATTCATTGAATCTATTTTTATATTTTGAGTTTCTCTTTTCAAATGGTTCTATTTGTAAGGATTGGCATTTTAGGAAATTTATTCTTTTAAAAAGGTCTTTCAGAGAAAAAATGGAATATTTTAAGTGAATATGACTCATTTTATCTTGAAAATATCACATAGAGATGTCACAAAGAAGACATGTCTCTGAAGAAGAGTCCAGGGAATTCCCATGGTAAGGGCAATCTTGACTCAGTATCAGTGGGGTTCTTAACACAAACTATGGAAAAAAAATTTCAGCATGTCCCAATCGGAGGCACAGACAGGTTATTTAGGAAGTAGATAAATATTCAAGGGAGAATGGGGGCAATCTCAAAAGAGAAAGGCCTTTAGGTTAAATCAAGGAACACACAGTCAAGGGAGAAGGTAGACTATCTCTAAGGGAGAGATGGCAATCCACTGGTCAATCTTTCACCTCTTTTGAAAGATAGTTAAGTATCTTCTGTTAATTTTTTTTAGAGGGCTGGTGCTAAGGGCTGGACTAGTGGTGGAGGCAGGATGGAGCTACATATCTTTGTGCCAGTTTTCCCTGTGCTTGCCCATTGCCCTCATGTTTCAAGGGCATGGTCAAGGGCATGAGCCTAGGGCATGTGCTCAGGAATTGCCTTTGCTCATGGGTGCTTTCTGTATTCCAGTGGTTCATGGGTGTTTCCTGAATTTCAATAGTTTACAGATACTTTTTTTTTGACTCAGCATCTTTCCCTTTATTTCCAAATTCTTATCTCAGATACATTGGACTCTTTTCTAAATCAAAATTACATAAGAGGATCTCAATAATCTTGCTTTCCTATATATTGAAATATCTTGCCATTTTCTCACCCTGGCATTATTTCATCATTACTCATTAATTATTAACTGTGCTAAAACAGACTGAATTAATAAGACAGTAGAAGAAACAATGGACTATTTTAGAAGGATGAAATTGAAATGCTTAAAAAAATATAAATAAAACCTTCCAAAACTTCAACATTGAGTCATCGTCCTTCAGTTTTCTTATTGTCTCACCCAAAGTACTGCATCATCTTTCAAAAGGTATAGAAAATATCGAAGACACCATCTTTATAGTATTCTTTTAACTATCTTGAACACAGTTGAGAATATTCTGCTTATAATAGTGAAGAAGAAAATTGTCAGAAGAATTTTCACAAATATTAGATAAAATCAGGAGATGAATGGGAGGTTAAGAAAGATTACAGCACTCTGGATTCTAATAATAACACTGGTGAAACATCAGATAAGCAATCTCAGCTGTAAGTCTTAGGATGATATTCTAGGTGAGTTTTCTCAAATTCAGAATCACCAAATGAACAATGATTCCTAAGGACAAAATGAAAATGTGACACTCTTGTCTAATTATTTATTGAACTGAAATGATATCATCACACAAAATATTGTAACAAAAACCTGAATGTTTTTTGCTTGTATTTTTAATTTTTTTTGCTTGTTATACTTTCATTTTTATTATGTCTGTTCAAAACATTCTCGATGTGTCTTATACATGGTCAATGCTTATAGTAGGTATTGGGAAAAGATATTAGATAGAGACCATTTAATTAGAGAATAATGAGTGTTATTAGTACCATAATGAGGGAGACCCTAGAATGCTATCTCACTGTTTTGGCCACATGAAGACAGTGAGAAGATGACTGACTATGAACCAGGAAGCAAACTTTCACCAGATACTTAATCTGCAAGGAACTTGATTTCTAACTTCTTAACTTTCAGAACTGAGAAATGAATTCCTTTTTTTAATAAACTACTTAGTTTTGTTTATAGCATCCCAAATGGACTCAGAAAATAACTTAGAAATTGTAGCAAAATTGATGGGAATGGTTTTATTGTTAGTTTGAAATAATCTTAATTTTTGGACAATATTTGTCTTTTGTTTTAATCAGATATTTTGCTGCTATAACTAAAAGACCCAACCAGCACAACTGTAGAAGAGGAAAAGTTTATTTGAGGGCTCACAGTTTCAGAGGTCTTAGTCCACAGAAGGCCAGATCCATTCCTTGGTGCTCAAGGTGAGGCAGAACATCATGGTAGAAGAGTGGCAGAGGGAAGCAGTTCACAAAAATGATCAGGAAGCAGAGAGAGAGAGAGAGAGAGAGAGAGAGAGAGAGAACCACTCTCCAGATACAAAATATGTACCCCAAAGTCACACGTCCAATATCCCACCTCCTCCAACCACACCATACCAACCTTCAGTTACCACTCAGTTAATCCCTATCAGGGGATCAAATCACTGATTGGGTTAAGGCTTTAGGACCCAATCATTTCTCCTCTGAACCTTGTGTTGTCTCACATGGCCAGCTTTTGCAGGATACCACATCTAAACCATAACATTTTTGGAAAAAAAATCATATAAAAGTCTTTGCCAAAAGCTAATAATTGTGGTTTGCATGCTGTAATCCCAGAAGCTCAGGAGGCTGAGGCAGGAGGATCACAAGTTCACAGCCAGCCTCAGAAACTTAGCAATGCCCTAAGCAACTTAACAAGACCCTATCTCAAGATAATATACAAAAGGACTGGGGATGTGGCTCCATGGTTAAGTGCTTCTGGGTTTAATACCCAGTACCCCTCCCCCCAGAAAAGCTTATAATAATTTTCTTTTAAATAATGTTTCTTGATGTGTCCAGTGGCACATGCTTCTAATTCCATCAACTTGAGAGGTTAAAGCAGGAAGATATCAACCTGGGCAATTTAGAGAGACCCTGGGTTAAAAAAAAAAAAAAAAGAAGAAGAGGACTGGGGGTGTAGTTTAGTGGTAGAATGTTCCTGGTTTAAGTCTCCAATACCACAAAAATAAATATATGATTTTTCTTACTTTGTAGAAGAAAATCTGAATTGAATAACTTTTGGCTAGTGATTGTATACTTTTACTTTGGCTTATAGTATATTTGTTATCATTTTCAGTTTAGCTCAAACTGGGTCCCTTTTCCTTCTTGAAATTGTTGAACAAATAACAAGAATAAGCACTGATTGAGTAGTAAAGAGACTTATTCTTGGATAACAATAGAGATGAACTAGAGGTTATAGATACAGGGTAGAAGATAAGGGAGAAGGTAGACTAATAAAGGAGAGGACTAGACTATTTATATCTATTATGGGAATGGGTAGAAATTTTCCTGGAATTCTGGCTCCACCTTTTTCACTTCTTTAATCGTTCTTCCTGGTCTTCCTCATGGCCGTTGTCAACTGTTGCACTGGGCAGTGTGTCATTTAGCATGTGGATGAGATTATAATGAAGTTTGAGGTTGTCTGACCTTGCTGGGTCAGTGAATTGATGGGTTTTCAAAATTTCCTTTCCCATTCCCCCCCACGCCCCCGGATCCTGTTTGTCTCCACCCTCCTGTCTACACACACATACTCAAAGTTTGTGACTTTTCAACCCAGGTTACTTGCACACCCATGTCAGACCCAGTCAGTTTTGGCTAGTCCTTGATGAAGAACTTTGGGTCTATAGGGATCCCACCCTCAAAGACAAACAAGATTACAGCAGGGCAGAAATTCAGCTAGTCATCCCAGCAATGAAAAATCAGTGTAGAGTAATAATACCGCTGGGGTATCCAGTTGGGATCCAAGCTGTTCCCAAATAATTGAGCAAGACACACAGAAGTAACAGGCAGAGAATAGATTCATTGAAAGTGAAAGTGAAAGTAATATTCCCTAAATTAGAGTGGAGTGGACCAAGTGAGAAAGTAGTTCAAGGCCCCAATATCTGAAAAAGTCTTACTTTTTATATACTGAACTGTGTGTAGGTCCTCTCCTCACAGACTTAATTGAAGATCTTGTCCTATTTGTTCCCATTGGTTACTTTATTTTCACCTAATTATAATACAGTTTCCATTGGTTGCTGGATTTTTGCCTGAGTAGAATACAGAACCTGTGGCAGGAGTTGCCTTGGCAATAAGCCCTTCTGTGGTGGGAGTTGCCATGGCAATGGCACTTATAAATAGAGACATCATGACTCATCTCCCTGTCTTCCAGTCAGCACTTTTCTTGTATCTTGCCTCTAGTATCTTGATGTCCATAAACTCCTGCCTCAGTAACATCTTAGACAAAACAGAATCAAGATTTTAATCTCTAATTATAAAAATGTTCATGGACAAAGTTCAAATAAATTTGGCTAAACTTTGAAAACTTAATTGTGAACCAAACATGAAGGTATTAATGAATATTAATAATTATGCAATTAAAATATATGAACTGTTTATCCACAGCATATAAAAATAATAAATACAAGTGTAATACAACTCATTCTTATAAAGAGACTTAAAATTATATGAAATAAGACATTAGAGAATACATAAACAACATTAGGAAAGCTAAGGATTCTTGAAATGATGCATTTCTAGAAATTTTAGTTTTTTATGTATTTATAAGACAAAGGTATAAATAACTGTATGCAAATATTCCAGCTCAGAATACCACATTGAAATGATCATTCAATTTTAAAGACTTTGGGCAATATTGGGAGACTCCTTAGCATGATATGGCAGTGATCATTGTTTTATTTATAGATGTATGGTAGCAATAGAAGTAGAGATAAATAGATGGTTAAGGAATATTTGCATTTATGTAAATAAAACTTACTGATAAATTTCAGTAAGTATTAATGTTCAGTGAAAAAAAGTAAATAATGATTGCTTCTAGAGTTTTGGTTGTAGATACTGGTAGCATTTACTGATATAGAATACTGGGGTGAAAACAGGCTTTTATAGGAATTGGATTGGTGGGAAAATAGAATAAAATACAGGGCATGATAAGCATGAAATATCTTCAAAATATTAAAGTGGTAATATAAAGTTTGTGAGTGTGGTAAGAGACGGGTAGGGATAAACATAAGGCAATCGACCCAGATGGCCTTTAAAATCCTTACGGTCTGAACTTCACACAGGCTTCTTTCTGATAATAGGCCTTTGACCTCCCTTTTCTTAGAGCATTTACTTTGGAACAGTTGTATTTGTAAATTGCCATTAAGATGTACACCTTCTTAAAAGTTCTGCCAGTTTTACAACCTAAAAATGACTTTCTCAGTGACCTGGAAGCTAACCCTTTAAAATGCAATCATCAAGGAATATAAGGCCCCTCTCTCCAAGACTCTGGAAGAGAGTGGGAATGTCATCTTAATGGATGCCAATTAGCAAATAAGGAAGGCTTAATTATAGAAAGAGTCCTGAACAGACTAGGGAATAACAATGTGCTCAACACCTTCCACTGATGAACCTCCCTACAACTTCAATTAAAATGACAGACCATGAAATCTAGGTCTTTGGTACTATTAACTGAAGAACAGCAACACACTGGTCTTCCTGGGAGCTTGTTAAAAATGAAAAATCCTCAGAACTTGCCCAGCCTACTGAAACAGAAGCTGCTTTGTCTCTCTTGTTCTTTCTCTCTCTCTCTCTCTCCCTTTTTTTCTTTCTTTCTTTTACAGAAGCTGCATTTTTCACAAATTGAGTAGATAACAGAGAATGAAATTAGAATATTAGAAATGAATTAGAATATTGGATGTGTAGTTAAACTTGAAATGTTATTAAAGTATGGGCTCTGGAATAAATTAGAAGGATAAGAGAGCATGGTTAAAGAGAGGGACATTGAATAAAGAGTGAATATAAAGTGAATTGGGAGGGTAGTAATGGAAAGATCAAATTTGTAATCATGGGTGGGCTTGATTGACAGTAACCCAGATGCTAGACTCATGGGTGAAGTGGGTAAGGAAGAGTGAATAGGACTCCTGAAGAGAATGGCTGTCTAAATGAGCACATAGTGCCATGACAGTAGCAGAAGATGAACTTGATAAGGTATAGGAGTGTTATTAGCACTCCTTTGTTGTCTCTAGTTGTGAAGGAAAGTAAAAGAAGCCTTGTCTTGAGAGGACTAGGGAGAGCCTGTGGCCTCAGGAGAGCCAGGATTCTGACAAGGGAAGAGGTAGCAAACTTTTTCTGGAAAGGATCAGATAACAAATATTTTAGGTTTGTAGGTTATATGGTCTCTATTACAATTATTCAACTCTGAGTTTTGTAGGAGGAAAGCAGCCTTAGACATGATGTAAATGAATGAGTGTTTCAATAAAATTTTGTTCACAAAATAGGAATAGTCTGAATGTGACTTATGGGTTATATAGTTTGATTTTTGAGGTAAGGTGTCACAATGAAAAGAGGTTTGAAGATGATAAGTGATAGCATGGGGAGAATCTCCTAAGGGATTCCCTGGAAATCTCTGGAAAGCAATGGAAGTTTTGTGTCAAGTTAGATGCAAAAAATGGCGACACCTGCTCCACATGGTCAGTGACCTCTGCTGGTCACTTAGGTAAACAGCAGTATGAGACACGGAGAATGAGCTCCGGGTATCTTAGAATTTCAGCCCAACCATGTAGTTCACAATGCTTCATAGATACACAAGAATATGGAAGTTATAAAAATAAACTCACGAGCCCAACTTGAAAAATAGGATGCCCCCAAGATTTTGAAGCCTCTGTGTGTCTCTTGAGTTTCACATCTATCTTCTCTTCCCTCCAAAGATGAGCTTTACTCTAAATGTTTTATTTAGCATTTTCTAGTTTTTCTACCTAAATTTAATATAAAGGACAAGAATAGAAGTTAGGGGACTGAATAGATAGAGACATCTAAAGAGATTGAGAAATTTCTCTTCTAGAGGTATGTGCTTACAATTTAAAGGCAGAGACAAAGATAATGTCCACTATTCATTTACATTTCAAAGGATTGAAAATTAGAAAACGTCCTCTTTGTTATGGGGCGCAACTTAAGAACAGACCGATCACCACTGAGAAGTCCAAATCTGAGAGTCTTTATTAAGCCAGTTGGCTGATTGTCTCACACAATGCCCCCAAAAATGGCTATTGGGAGAACAACCCCGACCATAGGGTTGTAGGGGTTCTTATACCAAAAATCACATCAATCATAAGTGTCTGTTGCTATGATTTGAAATTACAAACTAACATCATGAGATCATCAACAGAGGGGGAAATAGGTCAAAATGACCCTTACCTAAGTACAAACTAAAGAATGGTTGCTAACATCCACACAATTACCGTTTACATGGTACATTGGTTAAGAGCAATAGGAATCAAAAGAGAGCAATTCTTTACTACATAGGAGTTGCCATTGTATATTATTCAACATGTCACACCAAGTAACTGATGATGGGCACAGAGGCGGGGTGTTCCCATGGGAGAAGCTTATTTCCTACATAACATGGAGTCTTAGAGCAAAATGGAGTCTGTTTAGTCATTTCCCTTAGAGTCTGGCCTATAACATTCTCATGGAGCCAGATCTGTCAGTCCATCACACTCTTCTCAAAATTTTTATTTTTTTCCAGATTATTCAAACACAGTTTTACTTGACAAATAATGTTAGTGCATATTTATGAGGTATGATGTGTGTGTATTTTTTTGAATTTTGAAACAGTCTCCCTAAATTGCCCAGGCTGGTGTTGACCTTGGGATCTTCCTTCTTAGGTCCCTTGAGCATGGTGTACCCCACCATGTATGCTACAATGAGATATTTTGACCCATGCATACACTGGGTAATGATCAACTCAGGGTAATTAGCATATCTGTCACCTTAAACTTTTTTCACTTACTTGTGATGAGTACATTCAGAATTTTCTCTTTTATTAGGAGATATATATATTATTGTTAATTATATTCATCCTGCTGTGCCATAGCATACCAGATTTTATTCTTCCTAAAAAAAAGTATTGTATTCACTGCTCACCCTCTCCCTATTTCCCACCTGCTACTCTCCCCATTCTCTGGTAACCGCTACTTTGCTTTAAACTTCTATGATATCAACTTTTTTTTTTTTTTTTTTTTTGACAGGGGAATAGATACAGAAAATGTAGCATATAGCATAATGGAATAGTATTCAACTAAAATTTTGTTTATATGGAGGGGATGAAGTTCTTTCCTCTCTGGAGAAGAGGTTAGTACAAATAAACTCCCAGAATTATAATTGGGGATTCTTCTCCTTTGGCACAAGAAGTTTATTGCATACACTTAAATACCTAGTCATTTCTCTCTCACTGGATCACCAGACCTGGGGAACCAGGATGCTTACTGCTGTAATAATACTCTTTCCCTGATGCAGAACTCACATTTACCTTCATAAAAAGCAAATAAATATAGATATCATAAACTTCCAACAGCAGCAACATATATATTATTTTCAAGTGTGTTCTGAGTTCTGAAACAATAGAAGTGCTGTGTCCCAAAAGTATACAACACATTCACCAGGAACACAGAAAAGCTTCATTGAATGATATGTTTGGCTTCTGTGTGGAAGACTAGGCTTTGCATGCTTATGGACCAGAAGATGAGAAGAGGAAGTGCATCTTTTTCTGAAGAAGGTAGTGAAGCCAGAATTAAGGACAGGTAGTTAGTGTGGAAATAGGGGATTGGGTCAAATCGAGGAAATGAAGCCATGAAGCCACCTGCCTCTGGAAGTTGGAGAATGTCCCTGGGAGAACGGAATGTCAAGGATCTCCGAAGCCCATTGATTATCAAATTTACCTGCCTTTATCAAGGACTGCAGGCATGGAGCTGCTAATTAATGCCCCCTGGGCTCTTACCTGCTTGAATCACCTTGGCCCTCCCCCTGCCAGGCTTCTCACTTAATGCAAAACCTGGCCTAGTCTAGTAGGCAGGAAGGAGAGATATAGGGGGAGAGAACTGGAGAACAAAAGAGACTTCAACCTCTAAAAGATGTATGGTGCGCTCACTTCGGGGGACTTTAGAACATCAGCCATGTCCCCTTTCTTCCTGTCGGGAGAAATCTGTATTATTACCTTTAAATAAAACCTGCTTAATATGCTTGCCTTGGCGTGCTTCTCTAGTGTTCAGTCTTCAACATTAGAGGGAGCAGAACTCGTCAGGGGTAAACAGCGGTATCAGTAGGGCTGCGGTAACACAAGGACAGGAAAATTCATCCACTTGTGCACTTCTTGATAATTTCTTACACAGTTCTAATGGTAAATAGATAAGTGTAGCAGCCACAACCTGAGAAGAACATGACATTCAAGGTTCAGACTACTCAGGAATTCAGGTTCTGACAGCAGTTTCAATGTCGATGGCTGTCATTTGTCCCACTGACCACTCTTTTATAAATCTCCCCTAGGAAAAGTAGCCTGCCACAATTTTGTATGAGCTTTCTCAGGGTTTATAAGAAGCAGGCCCAGTCAGCACAAAGAGTAGAGTTGAATGGATTCTCTGCTACACTGCCCAGATCCTCCTTTAGGACAGAATGATTATTTTCTTAAGTCACATTCCCATCCCAGGGCAGCCCATATCCAACTGTTCAATGTCAGGTAAAGGCACACACCTCCTGCGCCAAAATGGAACAACTGGGAAGCAACATGGTATTGACTGAGGCCCTTATTGAGACCACATTACTGACTGCTCTCTCCCCTTGCATGTATTAATTAATGAATTATTTAGAAAATATGCATCTGAATGATGCAGTGTTACTTTAAGTGTTAAATGATGAATGTGTCAATTGATAGTAGTTAAAAAAATAATGTCCTTAGAGTTAAGATAGAAATATGGAACCTATCACTGGCCAATGCTCTTGGTATAGCTCCTTCCCTCCAGGAGGAAGGAAAATTCATAGAGTAACTGCTATGGAACCTTCACCCCTCAAGTGTGTGGCATTCACAAAAGAAGTGGCCTCACCTGGGAACTTGTCAGACTATGGGTTCCTATCCCAGGCCTACTGAATTAGATTCTGTATTTTTACAAGTTCCCAGTATAATTCTTATCCACTGATTTAGATCAGTGGTTCTCAACCCTGACTGCAGGTTAGGATCACCTATAAACTTTGAAAAACATATTTATGCCTACTCCCCATTCCAAATAAATTCCATCAGAATCTCTGAGCTATGGTATCTGCTCATTGTTTTATCATAGAAGTTCCCAGACCCTTTTTCCTAATGAGTAGTCAGAGTTATGAGTGATTGATGCAGAAGTCTCCCAAGTTCCTTTCTCCCTCTGAATGTCTTAGGTCAATTACTAATGTTTATAAAGTCTCTCTGGATTTCATCATTAAGTTTTCATTTTTCCCTTAGAATTTTTCAATTTTTTAAATCTCATTTCCCTTCTTTTAAGCTCAGAAAATGGAAATATAAAACTGCACACTGATTAACTTATTTATTTTCTGATTCCAGCCTCTAGAAATTGGAACTTTCTATCTGCTCTTCTTAAAGGACTACAGATAAAGTTGAAACTAATAAATGATCATAGAGCTCAGCTTTCAGGTACAAAATCAATGTTCATATCCGCTCCCTTCCAAAGGCTGTTTCTGTTTGGTTAGAATGATTTTCAGTTTCAATGTATTTTTTGGGGTCAGTCAATAAGGTTTGGCCTCAAGGCAAATCATTCGATCTTTTGTTCTTCCCCATTGCTTTGAGCAAGAGGACCAAAGTAAGAAATGGAAGCATATAAATAGCTGCATGGGGAGCCAATTCCCTGGTCATTGATTCCTTCTGCACATGTAAGTACAGAAGACAGGAGAGAGAAAAAAATTCCACCACTCCCTTATTCACAAAATAGGAGATAATTAATAGGCTGAAAAATAAAGGACTGAATCAAATAATATATTATTTAATAATAAAATCACACATCTTACATGGAAATCAAGTATGCCTAAGGTATGATATCATTCCCCATATGTTCTAGAGACCTTCTATTAAACAAAACAAGTCAGCGAACCATAGAAAAAGGACATGATGTTTTAATATTTAAAAGTCACTTAATAGTAAAACTTACCTGCGTGAATATTCCTTGTATGTTAAGACCCATGTGAAAACAAACATATTTAAAACATCTATTGGAGTTAGGGAGTTTGTTGTTGTCAAGATAAAATAACTGAAAAAGAAAAATTTGCTCACGTAAATGGAATAAACTATTGTTAAAATTTGGAATTTGGTAGTTTTGTAATTATTAGTATCACTATTTACTTAGAAGGCACTGAGCCAAGAATAGAAGATTATCACACAGGAAAAGAAGGTCAAGGTCAAGTAAAGAAATTTCTTTACAAATAACCCATGTGGCAGCCTACTTGTACACTTAGTAACCATAGGTAACCAGGCATCTGCAGCCAGATGCCTCCATCCCAGAGCTCACACTTGTACGGGTTGTATGCATGGGTGACAGGTATATACAATGTTATACCTTGAAAGAAAGATCTGCAGGAATAGCTGCTTCATTTTCACACAAAACTCTGCATTTCTTGGCTCCCTATGTAATATGTTCTAAAGATCATGATATCTCAAGCTGTGTTCAAGATTATGTTCAATTTTAAGGAGTGGTAGTTGATCATACACTTCTTTAGACCTTCAGCTGGCTGAAGAATAATGATTTGTTTATTGATTTTTTTTAAACATTTTTTCTTTCATTCCTCTGTCTTAGTTTATTTCATTGCTTCCATTGGCTTTAGCTACCTAAGGTTTCTCATAATTTATATTCATATACAGGCATCCTATAGGGGACTATTTCCTTAGAGCATTGATTATATTTCCCTGTATTTTATAATTACCTTTGCCAAAAGGAGAATGAAACCTAGAAATCATTCTGAAAATATTTCTGAGATATTTGGAAAATATTCTGAAATATTTGGAAAGATTCTATCAGTAATGGTGCTATCATTTTTTCTGATTATATACGAGCCTAACAGGAAAAATGTCAAGGCTGGTTATAAGAACTACACTGGTTTTCTATCAGTACATGTGTGTACATATGTGCATGCATAAATATGTATATATAATCACTTTGTGATCGTAGGTGAAAATCAGTATGTAGTACAAAATGATTTTAATCTTCTAAAAACTCACCAATGGGGCTGTTTTACCATTAAAGTTGCATTAAGCCCAACCCTTTTTATAATAAGTAATATTTACCAGTTAGTTATAAGAGGAGAAAAAACTCACAAATAATTGTGTTTAAAACTGTGAGATTAAGTTTTTTGTTGTTTTGTAAAATCTGCCACTGTACAAACTTGTAAAACACGTTCCCTTAAGAAAATAAAGATTTGTATCTGAAGGGAAGTATAAGAATGGAAACCTTGTGTAACTGACAAGTTGTAAAATTCCAAGAAGTATGATGGGTGCATCATTTAACTACTATAGCCTTGTCAAAGTTTCAGATATTTCTATCTATGATTTTGTCTTCAAATGGCTGGCTAACTAGTTAAGAGCTTGACTGCATGTGTTTTTGCTCAGGGACATTACATGGCATTGTGTTTATAGTTTTCAAGGCTGCTTACTATTTGGAAATGTAAAATCACAGAATCATTGGTGGAGTCCAGCTGGGCCATGCTGCTTGACAAGCTCTGTGACATCACAGATTAATGAAAATACTTCTCTATATGGCCTCCTTCAATTAAAATACCAATTTCCATAACTCCTTTCTACCTATACTCTTCTTGCTCTCCTCATTTGTTAATTTTTTTTTAAACATGTACCAGCAACACTGTGATAGCTTTAATAGCTAGGTACTTTGTCCTCCTGAGACAGGTAGCTCATCAAATTCCTCAAATTTCAAAACCCATTCAGTTATCAGCAACCCATTGACTGTCACAAACAGCTGGGAATCACCACAAAGAAACCAGAGGTCCTAAAGACAAGTACTCCAAAGATGTTTTCTACTTCATGCTTAATTAACTCAGACGATAAGTCTTTGATGCATAAACAAATGAGCCTTTCACTAGAACATATTGTCAACAACCCAGGAAAACATTATGGTGCAATAAGCTTTAGAGATAATTATTTGCCATTTGTTAATGCATTCTGAATTACAAACAGTAGAATCCAACCCTTCCAAATATGCTGAAAAGGCCATATATCTTAGAGAAAAATTAAAATCAGAATTATTTCTATGATTGTTTTCATAATTAGGAGTTATCTCCTAGAAGAAATTCGAATATAATGATGTGCTTCAAAATCTCAAAATCCTTTTTGCTTCCATAAACCATATTTTTAATTATGTACTACTTATCACAAAGTACTGGAAAAGATTGTATCACTTCAGACACCACAATTAAAAGTTGATTGATTTTTCTCTATAAATGATCCTTCTATAAGCACCATCCTACATAGGAACACTTTGATGATAAAAATATAACATTGTCAGTGTTTCCTTGTTTTACATTTCTTGGCACATAGTATATTCCAAAAGCATGACTAAGACAAAGGGCAATGAAGAAAATGAGCATAACCAAATTCAGAAAACTCGGCTGCAAATGGATAAATTGTACTTTACTGAAATCAATAAAAATAGGTAAGAGTTGGATGTGGTGGTACACACCTATAATCCCAGTGACTCAGAAGTCTGAGGCAGGAGGACTGAAATTTTGAGGCCAGCCTCAACCACTTAGTGAGGCCCTAAGCAATTTAGCAAGACCCTATCTCAAAATAAAAAATAAATAAATAAGATTTAAAAATGGTGGGGGATGTTATTCAGTGGTTAAGCACCATCGGGTTCAATCCCAGGTGCCAAAAAAAAAAAAAAAAAAAAAAGCCAACAACAATAAAAAAAAAAAAAAAACAGAAATAGAAACACATATAGGATTTTGGATATAAATACACATAAATCTTGAGATTTTCCAGTGCATTTTAAGTTAGAAATGACATTTTAAAAGTTGTGAATTTTATAAATATAGGAACATTAAGAATTTCAATGACTTTGAAAATGTTCAGGTGTGAAGTGCTGATATAAATATTATTTGTCGAGGTTTGTTTCTAAGTAAACAATTCAGAACAAACACGGTTATGAAGAAGAGAGATATTTAATTTCAAAACTGTTGTCTAATTTTGTTTTTTAAAATACAATTTGGTACATTCAGTAATTCATCAGAGTGAAACCAGTCTTGAAAATCAGGACTGGGTCCCTTTCCCCCAGTATTGAAGATTAAACACCCAATAAAAGTCAAGGCAAGTGCAGAAAATAAGTTTTATTTAAAGAATAGAACAGAAACAGACTTCTCCTGGGGAGAGGGGATCCAAAACTGGTATCCTAGGGAGTGAGGGTGTCCTTAATAGATTTTAGGTTTTCTTTCTTCTCATGTTTCTCAAAAGTGACCAAAAGGGCAGGAAGAGAATTGCTTGTGTTGGAACATGTGATCCTTCCTCTCCCCTGAAGTCTGTTAGCAACCTCATGATGGAGCGTGCAATCTACCCATTCCCTTTTCTTCGATAATTAGCTACCTGTCCTTTGTCCGGGTCTCAATAGTTCTGCAAAGATTTTAGTGGCAATATTTTAAATAAAAAATATTTAAAGTAATGCTTTCTCTTTATATAATTAAATATTTTTTAAAAATGCCTTAGCAAAACCAAAACAAATATATGTACAGCTTGTTAGAGAATAACCAGGGGCTCATGATCTAACCTATTTTTTTAATTGGTGACTACTTCAGTAAGGTGTCTTTTGCCTTTCCTTAAGAAAAAATATTTGAAGCATATCCAATTATTTTTATTTTTTTGATACCAGGGATTGTTATCATCACTAACACCCCACCCAACCCGCCACCGGCCTTTTTAAAATTTTGTAGTTGTAGATGGACAACATGCCTTTATTTTTTGTTTCTTTTTATGTGGTGCTAAGGATTGAACCCAATGCCTCATACATGCTAGGCAAGCACTCTGCCACTGAGCTACAGCCCCAGTCTCTCTCCAGTGCTATTTTTTATTTTGAGACAGGATCTTGCTACATTGCTGAGGGTTTCACTAAGTTGCTGAGCGTCGCTTTGGAACTGGGGATCCTTTTGCCTCCGCCTCCTGAGCCTGTGGGATTACAGATGTGTCAATGTACCTGGATCCCAATTACTTCTAGTAATTGGAACGTATGTTTAAACCGAAAAAATAAAAAAAAACAAGGAAAACACACACACACACACACACACACACACGCACACACACACAGCTAAACAACAGAAATCCTGATTTCTATGGACCCAACCACTAGACCATGGAGTGGCCCTCTTCCCTGAAGGGTTGGTTTGGAGCTCGAGGCAGCAGCTAGTCTTCTGATGCGACCTGCACTCAGACTAGTTGATCTACTACAGTCACTGATGCAACAACTGAACTTGACCAAATCCATATTCCTCTTTATCTGTTTTTCTATAAGACACATCATTATTTATATGATTTCAGTGCAAATATTTAGAACAGATCTCAGTCTTAAAATTTTTTTAAATATTATGTGCCAGTTATTTGCTAGGTTTGTGTGAGTGTTATCTACCATTGCCAACAATTCTGTTCTGATCACCATGGGACAGATTTATTTCAGGCATCCACAATATTGCTATGTTAAACACCTGTTGTGATACATATTGAGACGATACCATCTACAATCCACATCTGTTCTCTAGGTACTATATATAGGTAATACTTCTGGCTTTATTAATAATTCCAAGTATTTTTCCAAATAAATTGTTTCAGTGTATACTCTTATACTGACTGTTGCTTGAACGTATTCCTCTATATTTAGTATTATAAGACTTTAATTTTTTGTCAGTATGAGATGGTATTTTATTATTTCTCTGCTGAAAAAGTGTCTTTCTCTCTGCCAGTGAGCTTTCCCTTACGTAAAGTGCATATGTTATGGTTTAGATATGTGGTGTCCCACAAAGCTCATATGTGAGACAATGCAAGAAGGTTCAGAGGTGAAATGATTGGGTTATGAAAGTCTTAACCTAATTAGTGAATTAATCCCCTGATAGGAATTAACTGAGTGGTAACTGAAGACAGGTAGGGTGTGACTGGAGAAGGTTGGCATTGGGGGCATGGCTTTTGGTGTAAAATGTCTGGCAAGTAAAGTGTCTCTGCTTTCTAGTGACATGTATCTACCCGCTTCCTTCTGCCACACTCTTCTACCATGATGTTCTGGCCTCACCTTGTGCCTAAAGGAATGAGCCAGCTAACTATGGACTGAGACCTCTGAAACCATGAGCCCTGAAATAAACTTTTTCCTCTTTAAAATTTTTCTGGTTAGATCTTTTGGTTACAGTAGCTAAAAAGCTGATTAAAACAGCATATATATGCATTTTGCCATTTTCTACGTATAATTCTTTTACCTATACTATGTTTATTTGTGAGAGAACTTAATATGTTTATATTGTCTAATTCCCAGTTTAATGTATCAAAAATATTTTTCTCAGAAATCATTCTGGTAATTTTTGATGAATAGAATTTTTAAAAATTTATTTTTATTAGTCATTATAATTATACATTTTTATGTACATAATTCATGATGCCACCTTCATACATGCATTCCTATGAAACAGTTTGAGCAATCTCATTCCCCAGAATCTTTCCTTTCCTTTCCCTCCTCCTTGCCACATCTGCTTGATCTACTCTATTGAACTTCCTCTATTATTTTATTATTTTAATTTGTGCATTATAATTGTACATATGTGTGTGCACATATATGTGTGTGTGTGTGTGTGTGTATATATATTTAGAGAGAGAGAGAGAGAGAGAGAGATAGGATTCATTGTGGTATATTCATACATGGACATAGCATAATTTGTTAGATTTCATTCCTCAGCACTTCATGCTGTCACTGAAATTCTTAATTTTAATTTCAATCAACAGAAGTTTCTTTGGTTTTCTTGAGCTTTAGCATTTTCTTTTTGTTTAAAAATATTATCTCTGAACTTTTATCATAGTCTCTTAAAATTTCCTCTAAGAGTTCTAAAATTTTACTTCCAAACTTTTACCTCTTAGACAATTCCATCTGGAATTGATGCTTATGTGGATTAATATGTATTTTTCATGATGAAAAATAATGTAAGCTTTTGTTATGTACCTCTTTTTGTATGTGTATTACTTTATTTCCTGTCATTTCTTCCATTGGTCAATAGTATATCATTGTGCTTCTAACATAATATTTCAGTGATATGGGTTTATAACAGTTCTTGATATATGATATTGATCTTGTTTTTATTTTTCAAGAGTTGATTATTTTAGCATTTTGTTTTTCTTCTATTACAATTTTTGACTAAAATAGCAGATCAGTTTTTGGAGAATTTCTATTTGCTACTACAGATCATTTCTTATTTAGAAACATGTACTCGATCTAGGTCTTTCAAATTTTTCTTAGGAACTCTTTTGACTTTCTATAAAGTTTTATAATTTTTTACATCATTTATAATATTATGCATGGAACATTACCTTTTTCATACTAATGTGATCATTATCAATAAACTGAGAAGATACTCTAAGCGTTTGAAGAAGCTAATTAATTATATTTTAGAGAAATTCTGACTGCTCTATGAATATACTAAGTAGAGTGGGGCAATGGTGGATTAAGAATAACCATTTTGAAAACTATTGCTATAATCCAGCAAAAGATGGTGGTGACTTGGCCAGGTTGTAAGAGGGGTAGTTGAGAGAAGTAGTGAGGTTAGGGACATCTTTGGAAGATAGTAACAACAGGATATGATGATGAACTAGATATGATCTGTGAAGGTGAAATATAGTTTTCAGCTTGAAAAATGGGAAAAGTAAGGTTTCTACTTAAGAAAATGGAAAAGATTTCAAGAGGAATACATTTGAGTGATGGGAATATTAGAAGTCAGTTTTGGAATGGTTTGTCAGAGATTCCTCCTAGAAGTCCAAGTTGACAAGTTGGATAAGCAATTGAATGTGAATCTAGAGCTCAGAGTAGGAGTCTGGGTTGGAAATATAAATTTGGAATTCATCCATATAGAGGATTTTCCATGTCCCGAGTCTACATGAAATGACATATGAAATAAATGTAAATTTGAAAAAAGAAAAAAAAAAAGACCTTTAAGGACTCAGACTTATGGAACATCAATATGTGGAGGTTCAACTATGAGGAGTACCAGTATTGCATCAGCAAGAGATGTATTAGGAAAGCTCATCAAATACAATGTCTCAGCAACAAGATGAGGTGTGGAAAAGCTATTTTGAAGAAATATGTTTGGGAAACTCCTGATAGAGTATAAGATGAAGATCCCAAGTTTCAGGAGAGTTGCTTTGGGCCAACATATTCTTCTCTGCACATGTGCCACCTTGACCATAGCTAAGAGATCCTTTAGAAATCACTTTAACCTGGGTTTTATACCCCAGGCACCAGTTGGATCACTAAGAACAAGCACTGACGAACCTCTTATTCCACAAAGGGCAAGGTCACAGCCTGTGTTGTTTCCGACAGTTCCTCTTCATCTGAGAATATTGCATTTTTGGCACATTCTACATTTATCCTAGGAAAACAAGCCAGAGGCATAACACTTGAATAGGCTTAGGTCATCTGGTTCCATGCCTCCCTGCAAAGATTCACATTTTCTTACATAGGTGTGCTGGAATAATAGGGTATAGGTATTTGGGGGGTCCAACTAAGAAGAAATGGGGTTGCAAGTGCAATATGTTGTGTTTAGGAGGACATATTTATGAGGCTCTCATAATTCCCATATGTAATCAAAAATTTTCCAGCCATAAGAACGGCTTCTAGTAATTACCCAACATTACAAAAATTTCCTGGCTTGGTGGTCAAAGGTCAGAGTCAGAGGTTTAACAAAATAAGCATGTACCCTTCTGTGACTGACACCAGAGCACCTGATTAGGAAAAGAGACACAGATAGTGAAAGTTAGAGGTCAAAAGTAGTTGGTGGAAAAATCAACCAACCATGTGTGTAAATTGCTAGGAGAACATTTAGTACTCATTGAAATTGAGTGAAAAATTGAAATTCTCTCCATCCAGAATTAGGCTGGATAATACAGAACACCCAATTACAAATGCATCATACATTTTTTTCTTGATGAAAATCATGCAAAATTTATCCATATTCTTGTGTTTTGAGGGCATACACCTGTGGCACTTGTAGCAGGCCATGTAACATGTCTGAACAAGAAGTGTGGATGGTACTTTAGCATTTTGTCCTGACAAATTTTGGCAGCTCCAGATGAAAACTGCTTCTGAATGGAATAATCCCTGAGTGAAAAAAAACGGAAGAAACTAATCTTAGATGACAAAAACCTTACATATCATCTTGTATACGTAGAATATAATATATATTTATAAGACATTTATGTGGTTTACTACAGGCTAACAGCAATTTTTAAATGCATTTAAATTTATGGGATAGAAAATAAACAATAAGGCAATCATTTTCTTCAGGAGAAACAGTTGTAAAAGAATTGTAACTAATCATGGTATACCTCTTGGTTCCATTGTGAATAGTATTTACCTGAACAGAAAAATGTAGGCACTGCACATTAGTTAAATTAAATATTATGATGTGACTACAATAGGAAGTGATAGGTAGCCTGCATATGAGCCTGTGTTATGTGTCTGTCTGCTAGCTGTGCGTGCAACTAGCAGTTAGGTGAGGTAAAATCAGAGAAATGCCTGTATAAAAATATACCTGAAGAAACAAATAGTGTATTTGGAGTTGCTTCTGGGGAACAAGATTGAAAAATTGGGGAGAGAGAAGTAAGAAATAGCTACATTTTATTATAAACATTTTGTTGAAGAGATACTTATATATTTTTGATAAAAATTAAAAAATGGCATTAATTCTCTAATTAACACACTTTCATAAAACAGATCATTATCAGTTTTGTATTACCCTGTTTTTTTAGATTGTGAGTCACATTCATTTCTTTTTTGCAAAATATGATGTTGGTAGGATTATCCTTTCAGGCCAAAGGAATGATTAACTAAAATTAATTATTTCTCTGAAAATAACCTAAATCCTTGATAAAGCAAATGAGAATTGATATGAAACAGCCACTTGAATGTCATTGCTTAAAGTCAATCATTTTTTTAAGAAAAGTAGGATATAAATATTTATGAAATTGAGTTTTCTTTATTGTTTTGAAAAAAATTATTAAAATTTTACTACCTTTGTAGTATTTATTTTTTCCTTTCTATACTACAAATGAGTTTTACATTAATAAATCATAATTCATGATAAACTAATTGAGCATGAAATAAAATAATAGGAAAAAAACATGGTATTATAACTTAGTCTTAAGTTTGACTTCATTATATAGAAACTAAAAAATGTATGCATTGGGGTTTTTGAAAGCAGACACCAAGCATTCATTCAGATTTCATTATAGAAGCAGCATTGATTTTATTCTTGCATCTACATTTCACAAAAAAGAATCAGAGGGAAAAAGCTTGCCTCACAGGCAAGGTTGAAAGCTCAGTTTCATTTTATTTCTTATCTTAATAGCAGGGAGCTGCTACACACTGAAAAATATATGCTTCAGGAAGATTGAGCTTGCTAGCTTTTGCAGAGTTGTTCATCTTTTTCTAAAGGACAGTTATCAACTAAGCAAAAAAGGAGAAAATAAGTATTTTGCTTGGCATATGATATTATAAATCTATGACTATGCAGTCAGAAAAATTCACACATGAGGACTTAGAGTTTAAAAATTAAGGGCAAAGTGTTAAGAGTGTTGTTGGGAATATAGTTTCTGAGTTCAGACAGAGTGATAGGCATCCTCTAAAATACTCCCCAATAATCCCTCCCTCTTAGAATTCTGGCTTTTATGAAATCCCTTGTCTTTGAGTGCGGGTTAGACTTATTGACTTGTATTAAGCAAAAGAATGTGGTAAAAGCGATGGGTAAAAGTGTTGCTGCCAAGATTAGGCTTCAGAGTCTTTGGATTCAGTCTGGGTGCTCTCTCTCTCTCTCTCACTTCTGGAGTACTCACACTAAAAATAACCAACTGCCATGTTTTGAGGGAGCTCTGGGGAGAATCCCAATTTAGTGAGCTTGGAAGCAAAGCTTCTGAGTCCTGCCAGAAACCACATGTGTGAGTTTGTGAGAATTTCTTCAGTCAAACCTTGAAATAATTGCAATCCCAGCTGGCACCTTTATTACAGTCTCTTGAGAGAACCTAAACCAGAAACACCCAGTCAGATTGCCGACTGGTTGAAAGTAAGAGGTAATAAATTAATTGTTTTTTTCAGACTCTAGATTCTGGGATAATTTTTTAATATAGCATTTATTAACTAATACACTGACTGTAATTCAAACTCTGACCACACTTGATCTAAATCTTAGATTCTACATTGTTAAAATGGAACAACCTTGGTAAGTATGTTGTGTATTTTGTATGGTTGAGAGGACTTAATGGGATAAATGATCATTTATATAGATTAGCATATGTAACTGCCCATATGGAGCATTCAAAAAACAGAGCTATAATTTTTAACATCAATATAATTGATAGGAATAATTCTGAGAATATTCATTCTATTGTTAGTCTGGAATGCATTCTTACTTTTTCAAAAGGTTGATAAACCATAATCCATCATGTAATTTGCCTTTACTATTTATTCCAGGTCAATGTCCTCCTTACCTTCTTCCCAGCCATTAGTTACTTTTCTTGACCTCAGATTCAGACCTTTCCATCCACTGAACCCTTTCTGATCAAAGCAGGCCATACATGTCTTAGCAGTCTCCATCTGCAACCAGTTGAGTTTAGAATTAATATTAGAGTTCTAATCCCAGGACAATATTAAGTTTGGGGTTTAAGGAGTAATAACTTTTTAAGCTACAGGAGGGTTTTTGTCTCTTGTCTGTTTTGTTTCCTGGGCTATGGCTTCCCTGATTTGCACAGCATGCTGAGATGTCAGGCCTGATGGCCCTGTATCTAAGCCTGACCCTGTCAACCAGCCATTCTTTTCTCCTTGTTTTTGATATCACAATGATTCCTGATTTTTTTTTTTTTTTCTTCCTTGGGTGCTAATGAGCTCTCAGTGTGACTAGGTGGCTTATGCCAGCTATTTGTCTGACAGTATTTTGATAGCTCCATGATGGTGGTGAGATGTTATCATTTCCTCTGTTATTTCCTCAGAATAACAAATATTCCAACATTTACCATTGTTTCTTCTTTTTCACCACATATTCTATTTATCAAGATTTCTCTTGCACACCTAAATTCTCTCTTTATCACAAGACTGAGAACACTGTATTTTTACAAAGGCAGTAATTTACTAAAGTTTTGTATGTGAGACAGGGAAGAAAACATTGTCCAAAAATTAGGATAAAGTGTATCTTCTCAGTAAAAGTGAATTTATGTTTCCAAATACTGATTTCATTGAAACACCCTTTCCCCCACATATACACAAAATGTACTCACTAAAACTAGTTTCTGATACCACTAGCTCAAATTTGTACACTGAAGAACATACACTCTAAAAAATGATCACTGTATATATCTGTGCCTCAAACTCAGAAATTGATATGAACAGTTTATTCCTTATAAAGAACATCTTGACCTTTAAATAAAACAAAAGTCCCTCCCCCAATTTAACTAAGAAAGAGAGTTAATTTATAATTCTTCAGGAATCATAGACTTCAGGCTATAAATCCAGCAGATTGAGAGACATAATTAGTAGTGATGAATTGTTGCTGATAAAATGCAAAATATCAGGACAATTTTGTGATTAAAAAACTGCATACAAAAATCACGCTCACTCTGGTCAAAGTTTTAAGAAAAGTAATCATTCCTAAATCTAGAATGATGGACTTTATAATATTAGAATAATTTGTTTAGATAGATATCTTCATTCAAGAGAGCTAGCTAACACATTTTAGGAATGATGTGTCAGAATGTTATAAAATCAGTAATCTGAACTGATTCTACTCTCCACACATTTTTTTTTTCAATTAGAATGATATTATGAATTACAGAGTGATATGAGGAAAGATAAATTCTAATGTGTAAATCCTGGTGTAAATATCTATTATTGTTCCATGCTAGCAGATTTCACTTCCACACAGATTTATAAAGTCTATAATTAAGCTATAATGAACCCCTCACTTAAAAACAAAATTGAAAGCCATTTTAATCATGACTATTTAAATTGTGATTGAGTTATGTGGATGATTGTTTTTATCTTATCATTTCAAGAGTATTCTTTTCCTCTTAAATTTCTTTTTATTTTTCATGCTATAATTGTCACCTTTGTTATTTCTTCAAAAAGCATCATTTGGAAAACAATAACAATTGAGTACAATTGCCTAAAAGCACCTTTCTTCCCCAGAGATACACAACAGAACTTGGGAGAGAGTGTGAAGGAATACTCTGTAGCAAAGATATCTTTACTGTTAATACCTATAGATACTTGAGAATTTACTGAAACGTTACTTTAGTGTATATAAATCCTACTATATGAGTAATAGTCATCTTACAAATTGTATCAATTATATAAAGAGAATAAATTGCAGTGCAACTTTTTCAAACCCAAGAACTGAAGTATTTTATGAAGTATATTCAGGAAATGCTATGTCTAATGAAGGGTTTATGGATTGCATTAGTATATTAAAGACTCTGTAAAGGACTTTGTTAAACAAACCTATTTAATTCAATATAACCTAGTGTTAACTAAATTTAATTAAGAATCCCCTCCATTTTTCCACTGCACACACATTATCTTCTCAAACTGTTTGGTGTAAGGAAGACTAAACCTGTGTAGTAGCAATTATTATCTTCATCTTACAAAGAAAGCAATCAAATAAAAATAATAGCATGTTCATCCAAAGACTGCTTGTAAATTGAAGTACTGCAATTTTAATGCAGATCAACTGACTTTCCATTCAGTTTTCTATTGTCCAAATTTGTCCTCTGAAATTGACTCAAAGATGGATAAAGTTTGGCTTAAGCCTCTTAATAATTCTAAACTGTTAAGTTACCTCTCAAGAAAAAACTAGGCTTAAATCCCAATTAATGTTGCCAATGATTACTTTCCAGGTCTGTGGGTTTCTGGGGTTGAAGATGTCAAGGTTAAAATAGGGTACCAGGTAAGCTGGTAGGGACAGATTGTGTTTATTATCACAACACCATCTTCCTGACTCTGAACTCGAAAGTTTGATTTAAAAAAAAAATGAGTAAGCAGACTACTGGAACTAGAATTTGCGATAAAACTAAATTCTCCATTTTTGCTGGTAGGTGGGGTCTATGTAAATTGCAGGTCTCTGTGGCCAAGAAAGTTCATGTTAGTAATAGCTGCTCATCACAGCAGGGGATGCCTGCTGGCCTCAGCTCTGAGGGTTACAGCCACAACCAGCAAAGCCAGATTCTTTTCCACTACTGTTGAGTGACAGGTTGCAACTCTTGATGGTAGGCTATGCCCTTCAGTGTTACAGCAGAATCCCCAGCACACCACCAATTTCTTTCTGGGTTCTTGTTTAACTAGTTTGAAGAATGAATCTGTGGACAATAATGAAAGGCAAGAATAAGAGGAACAGAATTTATTTAAGTGAGAAGAAAAGATATAGAAGCCCTCAAGCTCCCCGCAAGGCAAGAGGTAACCTGAGCACATGTTTTTTGAGTTAATAATACTAGTCTAGGAGTTTATACAGACTCTGAGTAGGTGCATTTATCAAAATCCATGCTAAACAGGTAATGATAAAGTGTTAAGGCTACTGGTTGAAATATAAGTATTGGAAAAGGATGAAGGCTGCTGGCTTGGATTGTGATATCTTAATTGACTGTGCCCTTTTAGCCTTTGAGTTTGAACTTTCCTGTAACCTCCCTTCGGGTACACCCCCACTTCTTTTTCCTGGAATGTTTGAAATGTTTCTACAGGTTATTTTCAGGGAGTGGTCTTTACATTTGGGGAAAAAAAATCTTAATTGCGTTCCATTACCCTGACTGCCTGACCATTTAACTATCCTATGTTACTCACTATGCTAGTTTCTCATTTGGTGGGAAAACATTTTTGAAAGATTGACATTGGCAGTGGATTATAAGGAAAATAGTTCTTGGATTCAAAAAAGACCTGAGATCTAGTCCAAGTTCCATTGCTTACATTCTGTACATATTTAAGTTGCACCTTATCTTAGAACATCAATCTAGGGGTAACACTAGATTTGTCCAGCTTTCTTCTAGTTATTAAATGAGTTATAACTATAGATAGATGGTAATCATTAAGTACATTACACATATTAGACAGTAAGATTTTCTTCATTTTGTAAAATTTATTTTAACTAATATGTAAAAACACTAAATTGTACATAGCAATGGGGTACCACCATGTCTCGCGCATGTATCTTTTCCATGATGCTTGGATCAGGTTAAATATATTCCTCAAGCTTGTGTCATGTTTTTGTGGTAAAAGATTTCAAAATCCTTTCTTCTAGTTTTTTGAAATATACAGAACATTACTGTTATCTGTAGTTTCTATGATGTTCAATAGTACACCAAAGCTTCTTACCTCTATCTGACTGTTCCTTAGTTCTCATTGACCAGCTTCCCTTCATCATTTCTCTCACTCTCCTCAGTCTTGGGGAAACATCATCCTGTTCTCAACTTCTATGAGATCAGTTCTGTTAAGAATCTATGTATGAGTGAGATTATATGGTCCTTGTCTTTCTGTGTCTGGCAAGCAAAACAGAAATTATTTCCCTCCAGAGCTCATATTCTACTGAATATCACCATCTTTGACTTACCAAACAAACAAACAAACAAGTAACTGATTCATGAATGATTGGACAAATGAGTTTCCTCTGATATCTTATTTGAAAGTTCCCCTGAAATAATGTCTTTGTGTAAGCATTTGCTTCAACACTGTTGTTTTACTTTCTAAGCATGAATTATAAACTATGATTGTGACAGAACCACTAAAAATTTTAGTTACAAATATGAGAGTCTTTATTCATAGGGATATAATAGTTATAAATCAAGAAGTTACCAATCTAGAGAATTATTTCTATATCTGTATCTGTATAGATATATAGACAGGCGGATGTAGATTAGATAAAGATATGGGTAAAGGTAAATCATAGGTATAGAAATATCAATTCTCTTGCCAGAAAAGATAACAAACAAATGAACTCAGAAAATTTTTGAAAAAAATAATCAACATGTAAAAGTTATTAACAATGCTATATGCCAATAGTAAATTATATAAAATAGATATCCTAAAGATATCACATTTATAACTGCTACAATAAAGAATAGGGCATCTCAAAATTAGGTGAAAGTCTCCTATAAGGAAAATCCTAAAATATTGGCAAAATAAATTTAAGGGTACATCAAACACCCACATACAAAAGTAAAGGCATCCCATGTTTGTAGATTGGAAGAATCATCATTAATATGTCCAACGGTACCCAAAGGTATCAACAAATTCAATACAATTCTTCTGAAAATTCCAGTGAAATTCTTCACAGAACTAGAAAAAAAAAAAAAAATACCAAATTTGTATGGAACCACACATACACACACACACACACACACACACACACACACTCACAACTCTGAATAGTCAAATTAATCTTAAGGAAAAGGAACAAAGCATTCCACTTCCTGATTTCAAAAGTACTACAAAACTATGGTAATCAAAACAGCATAGTCTCTTTAAAAAAAAAAAAGATATATAAAGTTTAATTGGGGTCATATTAAGATGGTAAAATAGCATAGTCTTGGCATAAAAGGAGACACATATCTGATTGGAACAGAAAAGAGAGCTTAGAAGTAAACTGACCCATCTACATCCAGATGATTTTCATCAAAGGTGCTAGGAACATGCTATGGAGAAAGGGCAATCTTTATCAATAAGCTGTAGGGGCTATTACATGCAGAAAAATAAAACTAGACCCCTATCTCTCACCAGTTTCAATGGTCAATGAAATGGATTAAACGCCTAAATGTTAAATTACTAGAACATAGTATAGGGGAAATACTTCAGATATCGGAATGGTCAAAGATTTTTTGGACAAGACCTCAGAAGCACAGGAAAGGGGAGCAAAAACAGGCAAATGAGACTGCACCAAAACAAAAATTTCTGTATAACAAAGGAAATAATTACCACAATAAAAAGACAACTTATAGAATGGAAGAAAATATTTGCAAACTATTATACATGTGATAAGGATATGCTGCCCAGAATATATAAGGAACTCCAAAAAATTAAGAAGATTGGAAAATAAGCAATAGACCTAAATAAACACTTCTCAAAAGGCGACATACAAATAACTAACAGATATGTTAAAAATAAACAAACACAAAGCAACACTAATCATCAAGGATATACAAATCTGCAAATCTAAACAACTACTGAGGTATCGCCTCACCTCAGTAAGAATAGCTGTCATCAAATGACTAAAGATAAGAAGTGTGGGTAAGGATGTAGAGAAAAGGAGACATGTGCACCCTGTTGGTGGGAATGTAGATTAGTACAACTATTATGGAAGGTCATATGGAGAATGCATAAAACATTAATAACATGACTATTATATAACCTAGCAATCACACTACTGAGCATATACTCAAAAAGAAATGAAAGTAGCACTTCCATGTTTATTGCAGCATACACAACAGCCAGAAAATGGAAACAATCTTAAGTGCCCATCAATTGATAGATGAATAAAGAAATGGTGATATAAATACACAAAGTCTAAAAAAAATGATATTCTGGCATTTGCAGGATGGATGGAACTGGATATAATTATGTTAGGTGAAATTAGCAAAGCACAAGAAAACAAGTAGCACATGATTTCATCCATATGTGTACTCCAAAATAGTTGACTTCATAGCAGTTGAGAGTAGGATGGGTGGTAAACAGAGGCTGAGGAAGAGAATTGAAGGGAAGAATGGGGAAATGTTTATCAGTGTGTACTAAGAAACAGGAGAAGCTCTGAGGTACTCTTGGGGATTGTAGGCAGAATAATATACAGTGCACTTGAAAAATGGATGGAGTTAGAGAATTTCATGCTAAGTAAAATAAAACCAAACCCCCCAAAAAACAAAGGCTGAATGTTTTCTCTGATATGCAGATGCTAATTCACAATAAGGGTGGGGGGATAGGGAAGAATAGAGTTATTTTATACTAGGTAGAGGGCAGTGAAGGGAGGGGAAGGGGTATGGAGGTAGGAAGGATAGTAGAGTGAAACAGACATTATTACCTCATGTACATGTATGACTGCATGACTGATGTGATCCTATAATATGTACAATCAGAAAAATGAGAAATTACACTCCATTTGTGTATGATCTATCAAAATGCATAAATGCATTCTACTGTCATGTACAATAAATTAGAATAAATTTAATTTTTTTTTTAAAAAAGAAGAGTGAAATTTGAAAGTTTTTATCATAAAAATTGATAAAATTCAGGAGAAAAATATGCTTACCCTGACTTAAATATTATGCAACATATACATGTATTGAACATTACATGGCATTTCATTTATATGTAAAACTTCTATGTATCTGTTAAAAATAAATGAAAAAATAAAGAAAATAAAAAAGCATTGGTGAAGACATTATGATTGTTTGCTTAAATAGGAGTACTTTGACCTCGAGAAATGTAAATAAAATCTAGAAATGAGCTCAGGCTTATTCACCGAGTAAATGGTAGAGGCAAGTCATAAAATAGTTTAAATGTGATATAAAGTCTAGGGTAAGATGAGACCAGTGCACAAGAGGATTATTGATTCTAGTTCAAGAGACTAGATAAAGTTTAATAATTGAATAGTCTATTTATTGAACTTAAAATATCCAAATACTTCTATCTAACACTCTTTTATTAAATCTTTACCAGAATGATCTAAAGTCCTTGAAAGAACTTAGCTCTAATTAAATATACCCAAATCCAGCTTCAGTTTCTTTCACTGGGCCTTGATGTTGAAAGTGAATATTCAATTGAAGGTAACTTTCAGTTCACCTTCTGAAGTCAGAACAAAGGGAAAATGAGCTTTTCTCTAATGTTTAGTGATTTCTCTGTCTGCCTCTGAGACATCTAAAGGTTGCAGACAATCAGCAGTCCTACAAGTTTTTTCTTTTAATGAATTTAAGTAATCTTAAGAAAAAGTGTAAGATAATCTTGAGAAGAAGAAAAGTTCACAACTAAACCTACAAAAATCACTTTTGATTTTTTTTTTTTTTTTTCCCCTTGTATATTAGAAATGAGAGGAGAGAGGGCTTTTCTTCATACTCTCTTCAGTGGAGGGCTGCCTGGTAAGACTAAAGGATCTATTCATGTGCAGGAAATAATCAAACTGACTGTGTATGGTTGGAATTTTCTGGATGCAAAAAAATAAATAAACAACCAAACACCTCACTTCTTTAAACACAAGTTATTACTACTATCCACCTTTTCCTTTTTCTCCAAAACAGTTGTCCCTTCTTAGTCTTATCAGATGGTTTCATATGATTTAGATTGAGACTATGCATTTTTGGCAAGAATATCAGGAAAAATATATGTTCTTTTTATACATTCTATCAAAGAAAACAAAATATCCTCTGTTGCTATAAATTTGATCATCAGGTTGCTGTGGTATGTGCTAGGTTTACCAACTGCAAAGTTATAGTTTTTGTATTCTTTACTAATAAGGAACTAAAAGAAGGTTCTTTAACACTGGACACATACCTTATAAGCTATCCCTTCTCAAAAGTTTTCATAATTTCAGTGTGAAATCTTACCACCAATAATTATTCCTGTTCTGTATTAAAGTAAACATTCTATTAACATTCTATTAATTATATTAATTCTCCTACCATTATTACTTACTTAATTATGCTTTTGTGTCCATTGGACATATTGTAATACAAAGCCGATACTCCGCCTCCCAACTACTTGTCAATCTGCGCTCTTCCCGCCTCCTACATTACAGGAATTTCCAGCCTCCCAACCACCTATCAATCCACGCTCTGCCCGCCTCTTAAGTTACAGGAATTTCCGGCTTGCCCTGCGCCATTTTCCTGCTTCCCACGTTATGTCCTAACATGCTAGATAGCTATTGGTTCATCAGTCAGCTTGCAAGTATTCTCCTTCCAGCCCGGGAGATTCCAATATCTGGGAGAAGCACACACACCATCTTCTCTTTTTTCCTTTCTTTTCACCCTGGACGTGTTAGTCGTCTGCATGATAAAGTCTCTTGTGTGAGACCTCATGTCGGGGGTGCATTTTTCTGGGAGCTATTGGCAAGCCGCAACTGAGACGAGTGATGGGGCGACAGTTCAGCGGGAGTGCAGGTCCCAAGCTGCCTTACACATATGAATAATTATGTTATTCTGTGGACTATTATCTAATACCATTTTTTAAATTTTGTTGCTCAAGAGTTCTAGATTGGTCCTCAGAGCTCTTTCATAGTCTTCTATGGCCTATCAATGTGCCACCTTTTATGAAAATTTCCTCACTTTTTAAAACAAAAGATGTTTCAGGCTTATCATATATTTTTCCTTCCCTTGACCTGGGACCAAATACATGTCTGAGGAGCTCAGGTTCCTTGAATTAGAGGATGTGACTTAGACACTAAGACCTGAGTCAGTGTGTTCCTTGCAACTGGGATATTATTATTTCAAGGACTTCTCAAGTAGACTAAGCTTAGGTTAAGTATACAAACATAACACATTTATATTTATTTCTCTATCTAAATATTTGTGTATCTACTAAAAATCCATGAGTTGATAGTGACACCTTCACCAAAAATTCAACAACCACAGGTTTCATTTTAGCCTTTCCACTTAAATATTTATAATTTTTTTCTCTGACACTAAGAAACCATGTTTTCATATGTTCAGTGTATTTACATATTTCTTCGATCCTATTATGCACATCAATTAGTTTGATTTTTTTCTAACTCATATGCATTTGAGAAATAAATATAATCACTACAGAGAGCGCAGTAATAGTTTAATGTTCTTAGTCCATTTGTACTTTTAGAACAGAATGCTGACACTGGTAATTTATAAAGAACAAAAATTATTTTCTCATAGTTCTAGAGACTCAAGGAATCCATGGGCCTCTGATAAGGACCATCTTGTTGCATCTTCCACCAGGGCAGAACATCATGTCCCCAAATGGAAGACAGCAGAAAGGCAAAAAGGCAAACTGTACTATTATAACAATTTGAGAGCTTTCATCTCCCAAAGGTTCTACCTCCCTATATGCAACCAAATTTCAACTTGAGTTCTCTCCAGATATTAGGATAACTGATTGCCATATGTTGTCCTCTCTCTGATAATTTTAATGAAAGTGGATATTTGGAATTTTCGTAGATTTTTCTTATTGTGAGAGTGGAACAACATTCCTTTTAGCATTTTGTGCCACTGAAAACTGGGATCCTCTTTTAGTTTTATAATTTTAGCAAATATAGTGTTTCATGTCTAAATATTTTATTCTTTTTCTTTTTTTGGATATTTAAGCATTACATAACATTTTAAAATTTATTATTACTGTAATTCTAATCATCTGTTTTTGCCCCTATTTAATTTCTCCTATGAACACCTGATAGAGTTGGTAGTTTGTCCTATTGTGGAATCTGTACTTTTGAATACAAAGTCATTTTCAGATTTTTCTTTTTTTTCCCCCTTCTTTATTTTCATATCCTGGATTATGGAGATGATATTTTTCATTTAGTGCTAGCTCGAGATTTTTATTATTCATACGCATATTTGTTTGCCCACCTGTTCAATCCTCGATGCATCCACAGGTTTCCTTAATTTTTGTTACTATACAAACTGATTAGTTTTCTATATAAATTGATTTTCTAAAACTCACAGGTTATCTATTTGATTATTGATTCAGCATTAGCCTGGAATCAGTGTCAAAACTGATATTTTGAAAATGTTAAAAGAGGTTGCACTCTGAAATCAAGCTTACTGAACTTGGAATCCAAACCTTTGACTAAAAAGTTGTAAGAATTGATTTAAACCATTCTCTGCTAATTTTCTAGCTCTGCAGAGAGGATTAAATGAAATAATATATGTAAAATATTATATTAATATTATAAATTGTTTCACCCTTCTCTAATCCCATTCTCTCCCTCTCTCTATGTATGTATATGTATGTTTATACATATATATATTATATATTATCTCCATATCTTTATACATATGCTAGCCTCACCAAGATCAGTTACATAGTCTCACTTATAATAGTTTTCAATATACTGCACAAGACATTTTAACTTAATAATAATCAGAAGGTCTCTTACTATCTCGTCTTCAAGCTTGGGTTCAATTTTTTTTTTACCAATGTTTCTTGGACTTTCTAGGTTGACTCTCATTTTCTTTCATAGAAATAATAAAACAAAATATCTGAGGAGTTTTTACATATACTCTTGTCTGTTTGCATCACTGCAGCAACCTATTTCTTCCCCAAACATTAATAGTGATTTCAACTTGTTTTTGCCAGTCTCCCAAGTGAGGGTGATAATGAGAAATTTGTGCACTAACAATATAAAATACATATCAACTGTTTAAGCCTTATTTAATTTTAAAAATCATCAAATAGAATCCAAGCCTTCATATTTAAATCCAGAGTCTATCCTATGTCACTTCTATGTAACCTTTGGTAAATTATCTAACTTAATACCTATCATGCAGACATATGGGTTAGTATCTGAAATAAATGAAAGTTCTCTTATTATATGGTAGATACTAATTTTTAATTTGGTAAATAGTATATTTTTAAATTTTTAGTCATGGAACAATGAAATTTTCAGAGAACAACAGAAAATATGAATATACTCTTTTCAAATATTAATAAATATTGTAATTTTACTTAACTCCAAATAAAATAAAAATAATGTTATAGAAAATAACAAATCAGTATATTCCTTTCTCAAATATTTCTGTCCTTTTATACTATAAAAATTTATTAGATTTTTCATACAGGCATATCAAAAGATGAGTATTATTTTGTTATTTAGTGTTTTTACATACATACTATACTCATGGTTTTGCAATGTGCTTTTCACTCAACATTAAGATTTAAATATATATATATATACACATATATATATACACATACACTAGTTTGTTCTCCTCTATAAATAATTTGCATGTGAAAATGCCATGCTTTATATCACTTCATTAATTGATGGAGATAAATACTATTTTCACCTTTTTGTAATTACATGAATTTCTTCAAATGTCTTTTGTTCAAATGCTCAGCCTTTATATTTAGCAGTCATTAAAAAGAATGACAGAAAAATAATTTCTAATGAGAGAGAGACCTATATGATCTCTGGAAATTATATCTATGTTGAATAAACCAAATTAACTTGCTCCACATTGTGAGGAGAAAAACATCACCTTTTTCTCTTACCCACATCTTCATAAATATAACAAAAGCTTCAACATACCTACTTTAAACAATTGAAAACTGCTTTACAAGTTCACTTGGGGATAATAATCTCTTATTCATACTTTTTAGTTATACTTCCACATGAATTTAAAATAATACACATTTATCGAATATCTGTTGTGTATTTTTATTGATAGCAAAAAAATAGAATACATAGGGGTCCTTAAGAAGTAGAGATTACTCAGTTACAGGACTTGTATTACTCAATATTAGATTACAGAGAAAGAAGAGAGAACTTAGGTGAAGTTGTCATAGAGATGTTTTTGAGAAAGTGATTTGAGTCACACCTTCATATTTGTCTAAGAGAAGCAGAGAAGAATGTAGTGAACAATATGAAACATTGGAAACCCAGTTTTATAGATCACAAGGTGAACTGTGCATCAAAAAATTTGTCTCAGAATTTTCAGGAAGGTAGAGCAGAGGAAGACATACAGGTGAACCTTAAAGTCTTGGGTTTTAATTTTCAGTGTCAGATAATGTCTTTGGGAAAAGAACATTTGAAAAGAAGTGGGTTATAATGAGTGTTTTATAGTATGATGCATTTGATAGATTATGGTGGGGCTTGATCACAATATTTCTGTACATTTCTATAATTTTTACACTTATGTTTGAATTCATTTGAAGTTAGCTATGACAAGCATGTATATTAATTGTGTGTTAAATGAACGCTAATGTTTCTAAAAGTTGGGAATGCTGATTTTGCTATTGTAAGTAATTTTAAAGGATTACTGGGAACGTGAATGGCTAAAATTTTCCATTTGCTTGAATGTTAGCATAACATTTCAAACAGTAATGTCAGAATCATAATAGTGAACAACAGGAGGATTGTTTTAAGGAGTTGAAATATATAAATCGACAAATTTCGTATTGGTGAATTGTTTACTAATATTTATACTTTTAAAATTATGTTGATTTATATTATTAGGAGGGTCTTAATTAAATTCACAGTGAAAATTCTATGCATTTTCTGTCGTTAGAGTTACAATCACATACACTTGGATGAAATAAACACAGATTCTTCAGAAAAAAAAAATCCCTTCTGAATTGACTTTTAACAATCTGAAGAAATAAAGTCTAGCAAATGCTTTAAAATAATACAGTGTAAGACATTTTTATCATAAAAATATTGCTCTTGAGTATAAGTTATATTAACACAATAGAAAGGGAAAGATATTGATTTTTTACCACTGTGCAGGTTAGCGATTAGCAAGTGTGGGATGAATTTTTTTGAGGAGGATTCTGGGGTTGAATTCAGGTCTTCACACATGTTAAGCATGTTTTCAACCACTGAGCTACACCTCCAAGAAACTGGATGAGTTGGATATAAGTTCCAATGCATAAATATTTGCAAGCTTCCATCTTTTCTGCATAATGTTCCTAAGAAAGAAAAATATCATAATTTAGAATTTGTAGTGTAATTTTTAAAATTATGATTATTAGATAAATTAAAAATTGAAATATAAAAGCAGAAAAGTGATTTTAATAGCATTCTGTATTATTCCTATGATGGTTTGTCTCAATCCTACAATAGAGGATATAATGAGATCAAAAAGAAAACAACATAGTGACCAAACACCACTTTGTTAATAGATCTGTGGATAATAAACAACATCTCCAGGTTGACTGTATCTGATTCCCACAGATATCATTTAGCTTTTCTTATCTAAGAAAAAGGTCCAAAATATCATGCTTAAAGCCACAAGCATGTATTTAGTTAATAACTTCATAGTTAAGAAATTTTTTTCTGGAAAGTTCTTCTCAGCTCAGTATTTGAAGTCAGCTACTGAAGACTGGCTGTTCCAGAGGAACTCAGTTACAAAAGCTCATGACAGCAATACATGGTGTCTCAAAATCAGAGTGTAAAAGGATGAATGAGAAATATATCTCGTATAACACTGAATCCTTCCAAAGAGGTTCTGACACTTGTACAGGGAAATTAGACTGAAAATTTAGGATCTTGGTGTTCACTCAAATTCTCTTTGAAAGCATATATGGACTCCATGTTGAGTTGTTTCTTAGCTCTCCCATCTACATTCACCTTAATTGTTAATACGTATTGTCCTTTTACTATGTTCCTTTTCATTCAAATGAGCTATTCTTGCACATAGGCTGAGAAATGCTTCAGGAAATGTTAGCTCAAAAATGTCTTCTCAGTTGTCTACCTATCATTTTCATTTCACCTCTGAATCTAGACCCAGGAGGCACATTCCTCCATCCCTCTTCAATGTTCATAGAAAGGTACGAATTAGCAAAAGGTATAGAGAACACTTAGAATTTCTCTACATCTGCAGGTGACTCTAAATATTTTATCATCTATAAGCTTATTTACTAATGTAAGTTCCAAGCTCTTTATTAGGTACTGGGAATTAACAGATTGAGGAGTTTACATATACAGATACCCATATATCTGTATATACATATATATAAGTATATGTAAGTATATACTACATTATATATGATATATCAAAATGCATTCACCTGCCATGTATAACTAATTAAAACATAAAAATAAAATCAAAAAATATCTGAAATAGTAGAAATGTTTATGCCCTTCAAATTTCTGTGTTGAATTTCTAGCCCCAAATGCCATGGTTTTAGGTTAGGTCTTTGTGAGGTAATTAGGTCAGAGATTGGATAATTCATGAATAGGATTAGTACCCTTATTGAAGGGACAACAGAGAACTCTTGCATTCTTACTGCCTTGTGAGGAAAAGCACCCTCATCAGAACCCACCTATATTGACACCCTGACAATGAACTTCCAGCCTCTGAAACCATACAAAATAAATTTCTGTTGTTTATGAGTCACCCAGTCTATAGTCATAGTAACCCAAACAGATTAAGACAGCATCTACATCACCAATTTTTCCTGATTCATAGATGGCTGTGCTATGAACATAATTCATTTTACCCACCCTTTCTTGATCCTATGACCTTTTCCAATATTTTCCACTCATAACACATTATTGATATTTATTGCTGGTGCCCACACCTTGAATTTTGTAAATGAGGTTGAGGCTTAAAATTGTTTTGTTGCTTGACTCAATGTGTCATTGAAACTACCATCCACTCAATCATTCATTTAAGAAATAGTAATTGAATTATGCATGCTTCTAAGCACCAAGCGTAAAAAGTTAAGCAAGAACAAAAAGACGTTTTGCCTACTTTTGATATTCAGTGTTTTTGCATTCATTGTTTCTGTTATTTCTGCCTGAAAATCATTTTATAATCTTTTATCAACTTTCCCTCACTCAACTACTACTTCTTTCTGAAAGAAATATTATATTCATTGAAAAGAGATACTTATTTAACTCTCTTGGAATTCCATGAATTTAGTAAGAAGAATTAAATTCTTGTCAACAGAACAAAGAAGTTAATTCCTCTAGGAATCTAACTCTTGATCTCTGGCATGCCTAGTTTCAAAGTGTAGGAAAAAAAATAGTTGACTTTTCTTCAAAGTTCCCTAATATGACTAATAAGAT
Organism: Sciurus carolinensis; assembly: GCF_902686445.1. NCBI lineage: Eukaryota > Metazoa > Chordata > Mammalia > Rodentia > Sciuridae > Sciurus > Sciurus carolinensis. The sequence goes on from NC_062214.1 coordinate 147,457,431, forward strand.
TTCATACTTATAGTCCATCTCACCAAATCAGGTATCAATATGGAAACTGGTAGAAATTCCAATGTATTTCCAGTCAACATATACATTTATTTCAATAATGAAGGTGTTTGCCTTATTTTCCCCTAAACATAAATTAATGTATTTAAAAAATTTATGTATGTAAATTGTTTGCCCTCCTTTTCCAGTTCATATCCAAAAGCAAGCACGACTTAATGTAAAACAGATTGAGGGAGTAATCTGCATCCCTGATCTGGCCTCAGAGGTCTCATTCTATCTTTCACTTCTAAATACTCATCCCTTAACACCTTTCACCATGTTGAATAATTTCCAGATGGATCCATATTGTGTATATCAGCTTTTAGTTGATGGTACCCTTTTCCATACATAGGATCAAATAGCAGATACAGGCCAATTGATGAGTGTCTTTCAAAGAATTCCCATGGGAATTTCATCATGAGAGTAACTAGAATTCATTGTCAAATATGTTAAGGAAATTCTGTATCTCAAAATCCCTATTTGCAGATTCATAATGTAAACTTAGAAATAACTCTATTGTTTTTTTGTTTTAACATTTCCCAAGGGCATTTAACTACAGAACTTATGTAATAAATGTGTACATATGTGTAATTATCTGCAAAATATCCAAGAACATTCTGCTGATCTAGTGTTCCACAGAACAAAGGTTAGAAAATACTAACTCTGATGGTTCACTCTAATAGGATCGAAGAGATAGCAAACATTTAGAAGGAGAGAGTTCTTAAATTATAATTGGGGGCTGTGCTTTTAAATGAAAGCTATACCACTGCATGATTATAGGATGAAAAAGGTAACTGTACTTAAATTTGGACCATTTGAGAAAAATATCAATACAGGATATGTTTTATTATCTAATATATATTGAGTGCCTACTATGAATCTAGCCTTGTTCACAGCATTTGGAATAAATAAGTACAGTTGAGATAACTCTTTGCTCTTGGGCAATTTATTTTTGAGCAGGAAGATAATCAACACTTAATATAACAAATATGCAAATAGTAACAGTATATTAGAAGGTGATTATGAAAAGAAAGTAAAGGAAGCAACAGAAGTGGGATAGGGCTAGAGAAAGATAACAATATTATCTAAGGTGGTTGGGATAAATCTCAGTGAGAAGGTAACCTTCAAGAAAACATTAAAAATGATAGAAAAGTGTTTCAGGAAAGTGGAACGACCAATGTAAAATGTTACTATAGGAATGTTACTCTGTTCCTGGCATGTTGGAGGAAGAACAAGGAGTTGAATGTGGCTTACCAAGTAAGTAAAAAGGAGAATGTAGGGAGGAAGTTAGAAACGTGAGAGGGTCGGTCTACTGATGTAGGGTATCATGTACAAAGTAAGAGTTTTATTTTATTTAAATAAAGAAGGCCAAAAAGTCTTTGATGTGATATAACTTAAATTTCAAAGACTCTATTTTGTTTCTATTTCCCCAGTTTGACTGTCTCAGTTTAGATGACAAATTATGTTGTTACCCTATCTCTTGTGTTGTGAACTGACTTTAAGGAGAAGAAAATATTTAGTTGAGATCTCCTGGCATTTTAGCAGAATATATAGAAGTAATAACCATAGTTACAAGTCTCTTTGGGTGACCAAACTTGTTTTAAAACTGCAAGTCCCATGTCTCAGAAACGCCTTCATTCTCAATTAAAGCTAGGATTACTTATCCTAGAATTGTTGATCAAAATAAAAAAAGATAATAAAGCAAAGTTTAGATGTGAGATTAGAAAAAAACTTTTTTTCAATGCTAAGGCCAAAAGTACTCTATCAATTTATTCATTTGTAGGGATGAATGTTTCCATCAATTAAGAGAACACTTAACCAAATGGGCAGTTAAGGTGACCTTGAAGTTCTATTATAGTAAGAGGATATATTGTTCAAATATTTAAAAGCTTTTTAAAGTTAGGTCTGTAGCTTTTGTTTCTTTACTTTTATGTTATGCCTAGCAATAAATGATGGTAGAACATTTTTGACCGATAGATATAAAACAAAAATATTACAAGAATAATCCTAATATTTATAAGGCAAATATCCAGGCCACTGGTAAAAAACATTGAGAAATAGAATTTTCAAAAATACCCATATTGCTAGATACTACTTCTCATGTTTTCACAAATATTTATGGTGTATATAGACAAACATTTAGTAAACTTTTCATTTATCTCACTTTTTTATATAAGAATACACTGAAAGAAGAAATGTTTTGGTACAAAAGACATCCTTAGAAGAGACTTGCAAAGATTTTCTAATGGATTCTTTTGATTTAATTTAGATGAAAAAGTTGTCCAAAAATGCCTTTGTGCCAATATCTAAGAACTATATTCTTTGATTTTTTAAATCATTTAAACCTTTGTAGTAAAAGTGTCTTAAGCCTAGGAAAAATATTGATGAAGGTTAGCCTGCTAATGTAAACAAACATGAAGTTTTGCTTATAAGAATTAGTATAAGCCATTTTCCAACTACCATAAAACAATTTAAAAATGTTATTAAGTCAAAATTAGTAGTTAATTGAGAAAAAGCAATATTCTTATATATGAAAACATAATAAATACATCATTTATTTCTAACATTGCATACTTTTATCAATTTATATTTTTGTCAGTAGATGCAGATTAAACCATACTGCTTGACTTTGGCCTTTGATTTGTTTAGAAAGATTCAAAGGTCTTTCTAAATTTTTCTGGGTTTATTATCTTACCCTGTTTCTACCATTGATTGATTTAAATGACATATTTGCCCATCTAAGTCAGAGATGTCACTGCCAACAACAGGTTTCCTAGCTTCTAGTTCTCCCTCCCATTTGTCTCACAATAAAAGGTAATTTTTCTAAAACGTTACTTTCATCTTATCATGAAATCACACCACACACACACACACACACACACACACAATTGTAGGTCTTCCCTTTCTTCTGTACAAATTGGGACTGTTCCTGACCTCTATCCTAATTGTCATCATTCTTCAGCATAGGATTTATAATCCAGTTAGATGGGGCTCAATATTTTTCTATTTATTCTTTCTACTTCGTTTTCTTTCAGTTTTATTTCATTTCTGTCTACAAATATACATCTTTGATATACCACTAGACTCTAGACTACAGTCCGTGGTGAACATTGCTGTGGATCGACAGTTAACTGATGCAAGCAATGAGCCAGATGGAGAAAATTAAAAATTATAGAGTAAGGCAAAAACACATTTATTAATAAAAAGCAGGGGCATGGTGGGATGGTATAGCTCTGATGAAGCCTGAATCTAACAACAAATCGGAGTCTCAGCAGTCATTTATATGAGTAGGTACTCTCAAAGGGATTCCGTGTGAAAAATTTCTTCAGGAAAACAGGATGAAGATGGGAGAACAATTTTGGGGGGGTTTGGCAGTTTACACCCATGCCCATCTCTTCTACCTCCAGGCAGACTGGGATTTAGAAAATCAAGGCTTTTTGAACTAGTGAGTTCCTTGCAACAGAACTTCCCTTATCAATAGGAATCACCATGGAAATGGACATTCCCTGGGCACCCTTGTACCACAGGGTTCCCAAGGGCAGTGTTTCACTGTCCAGGATTTCACATAGTTGGAAGCAATGATCTTTCTAATCACCTACAACACTAGATATTCTTCCTTGTTAATATGTACCTTCTTAGATTTTTCCCTTCACTTCAAAATTTGTAATTGGATTTGAAAGACACCTGATTATTATTCTCCAGTTGTTTAATATGTGCAATCTTATTTCCAAAATTAACATTTATGTGTTTTAAATACAAAAGGACCTAGCCTTAACTTTTCTTGTCACCTTTTGCATACCTATAATACTGCCAGACCTATAATCAAGTCAGTCATACTTTTCTTGTCTTATTTTTTGAAAACAGAGATTGTTTCTAAACCATAGGTAAGAGTATGAAGTTCAGAGTCAACAAATCTTGTATTAGCTACACTAAAATGAACTGAAGGGCAAGATTTAGGGCTAAGACAAGATACTAATGCTTTCATTATATTTATCAATCATCAGCTCAAAAGTTTTAGGATGAATTTTTTTCCTTGATTGTCACATGTTATTCTGTGACTTCAGAAAGTCACTCTATAGATCTGTCTTCTAAGTTTATAAATGACTAGTCTATTTTGGAAAAAGTTCCATTTGCAGCTGAGAAGTTAAATTCAGCTCTTTGGGGGCGGAATATTCTGTAGATCTCCATTATGTTCATTTGATTTACAGTGTTGTTTAGGTTGGAGATGTCTTTTTTGGTTTTCTTTTGATGACCTGTTTACTGGTGATAAGGGTGTATTGAAATCCCCTAGTATTATTATGTTGGGGTCTGTGTGGGAATAAATCTAACCCAGGAAGATAAAAGGGCCCTACAATGAAAATTGTAGAGCACTGAAGAAAGAAATTGAAGAAGTCCATAGCAGATGGAAAGACATCCCATGTTCTTGAGTAGGCAAAATTAATACTATCAAAATGGCTATACTACCAAAAACAATATATAGATTCAGTGCAATCCACCTCAAAAATACAAATGACATTCTTCAAAGAATTAGACAAATAAATTCTTGAATTCATTTGGAAGAATGAGACCTAGAATAGCCCAAGAAGTTCTAAGCAAGAAAAGTGAAGCAACAGGCATCACACTACTTGATCTGAAATTATACTAGAGCTCTAATAACAAAAACAGCATGGTATTGGCAACAAAATAGACACGAAGACCAATGGAACAGAGTAGAAGACACAGAAGCAAACTCACATAATTATAGCCATCTGATATTTGACAAAGTTGCCAAAAAAATATTTTGGAGAATAGACAGTTTTTTTTTTTTTTTAAATAAATCATGCTGGGAAACTGCATAGCTATATGTATAAAAATGAAATTAGACCCCTATCTCTCACCCTGAACAAAATTCAAATGAAAATGGATCAAAGACTTAGGAATTAGACAAGAAAATTTATAACTGCTAGAAGAAAATATAGGGTCAACACTCCATTATCTAGGTGCTGGCACAGATTTCCTTAATGAGAGCACTAAAGTGCAAGAAATAAAACCAAGAATCAATAAATGGAATGGCATTAAGCTAAAAAGCTTCTGCAAAGCTAAGGAAATGATTAAGAAAGCCTACAGAATGAGAGAAAATTTTTGCCAGCTACTCCTTAAATAGGAGAGTAATATCCAGAATACAGAAGGAACTCAAAAAACCACAATAACCCAATCAATAAATGGGAAAAAGAACTAAACAGAAACTTCTCTAAAGGCCAATAAATATATATAAAAAAATGTTCAATATAACTAGCAATCAGGGAAATTTAAATGAAAACTCCAATATTTCATTTAACTCCACTCAGAATGGCAATGATCAAGAACACAAACAAAAATAAATGCTGGTGACATTGTCAGGAGGAAGGTACACTTGTGCATTGCTGTTGGGACTGCAGACTAGTACAACCACTCTGAAAAGCAGTATGGAGGTGTCTCAAAAAATATGATGGAACCACCATATGACCCAGCTAATTTGTTCCTTGGTATTTTCCCCAAAGGTCAAAATTGTCATACTGCGTCAACACAGCCACATCTATGTTCATAGCAGCACAATTCCCAACAGCTAAATTATGTAATCAACTCAGATGCCTATCAATAGATGAATGGATTAAGAAATTATAGTATCTATATACATGATGGATTTCTACTCAGCTGTAAAAAAGAATGAAATTGTGGCATTTGCTGGAAAATAGATGGAAATGGAGAATATCATGCTACATGAAATTAGCCAAACTCATAAATTCAAAAGTCAAATGTTTTCTCTCATATGCAGAAGCTAGAGTAAAATAAAGAAAAGGGGGAGGGAAGGATATGATAAAGAGCCAATCAAATACAACTAATTGACAAGTGAAAGAAAGTCTAGTAGAGTAGAGGAAGGAGAATGGGAGAGGGGAGGGAAAACAGGAGGGAAAAGGAAGGGATTATTAACCAAAATTGATTTCTGTGCATGTATGAGTTTGTTGGGATACACCCAAATGTTATGTATAATTATAAAGCTCTAATAATAATAAAGAAAAGAACTGATTTGAAATTTATCATACAGCCCCACCATATAGTCATTTCATGAGCAAGGTAGTTCTGTATGTATTAATATGAAATGGACTCCAAGGTAGTTTGTTAAAAAGGAAATTCACACTGGTGGTACCCCTTCTATTAATAGAGGATGGGGATTGAGAGGAAGGGGTGAAAGCAGAGCATCGGAAAGCACTGGGAAAATATCTATGCTATATTTAGAGGAACAAACTATGCTTTGTCCCTGTACAAATATACCAGAATAAATACAACTATATCTATCTCTCTATGTATAATTATAATATAATAATAATAATAATAGCAATAAATAATAGAAAAAATCAGTAGAGTAGGGAGAATAAAGATCAGGGAGGAAAGAGTGAAGGAAAAGAGAAAAAAACCAAGTTACTAATCAAATTTTAGAATATTTTTCTATAAGGAATCTTAATAATCAGACAATGCAAGCACTGTGTAATATTTGAAATTCCTCAACATAAAAGAAGGAAAAATCATGTATACCTAATAATTTAAAAAACTGTATCAAAAACAACTTTAAAAATATTTTGAAAATTACAAGAAAAATATCAAACTATAAAAATTACATTTATCACATGTAAAATATATAAGTGGTCGTATAATCAATTAAGAAAAAGTTAAATAACTCAATAGAAAATAGGTAAAAGGGCTGGGAACAGTGGCATATTCCTGTAATCCCAGCAGCTCAGAAGCTGAGGCAGAGGATCATGATTTCAAAGCCAGTCTCAGCAACTTAGCGAGACACTAAGCCATTCAGGGAGACCCTGTCTCTAAATGAAATACAAAATAGGGTTGGGGATGTTCCTCAGTGATTGAGTGCCCCTGAGTTCAATCCCTGGTACCCCCCTCCAAGAAAAAGGAAAATGGATAAAAAGAACACTTCAAAAACCATAAAACTTCACCTGTGACTAAAATTTTAAAATATTATTTTTTTATCAAAAAGACAAAGATGAAAAATCAATAATGCAAATATTGTCACAGATTTGAGGAAAGATTCTCTTCCACATGACTGATGGGTATAGTGATTCAAACAACTTTTAAGAAGCCAGTTGAGAAATAACTTCCAAATTTCTGAATGAACACTCCTTTATTTAGTAATGTCCCCTTCTAAGAATTAATCATAATGCTTTAAACATATATGTTAAGTAGTATGTTTATGCATTCCAGAACTTTATTTTAGAGGAAAAATAAAACATGAAAATAAATCATCCAAAGATGCGTGCTGATGTAGAAAACATATGCCTACATTTATTTAAAAATATGTATGCAGAGGGAGGATCCAAGATGGCGGACTAGAGGGTGACTGCATCTCCCGTCGCTCCAGAACCCAGGATTCAGGAAGGGGAGGCATTGAGAGACTTGGACTAACACAGAGCCATGGGATGAGTCTCTCCCACTGGGTGAAGCTTGGCCTGGGCGGCAGGCCTGGACAGGGGCAGCTTCTCGGAGCAGGGCAGGGCAGCTAGAGTCTTCCCCAAGCAGCCCTGCTCCCTCCGGCAGCAGGCTTGTTCCACAGCCAGCTCCTTGGAGCAGGTCGCCCAATGAGAGCCTTTCCGCACAGAGCCAGCCCCCAGCCCTGGACCCAGTAGCGGGCTAGGGGCAGCTTTGTTTGGCAGCACTGCATTATCAAGTTCTTCCAAGACTTCAGGCTACTGAAGGCTGGGAAGTGTTATACTGGAAATCTACAGGGACACTATAAGCCAATAGAGGAAAACTGCAATATCTCAGAGTCCCACTGACACCTGACCAATATGAGAAATAAGGGAAGAAAATGTCCCAAACTAACCTAGATACTATATCAATAAAACCCAATGACAGCACAGCAGAAGAAATGTCAGAAAGGGAGTTCAGAATGTACATAATTAAAACAATCAGGGAAGCAAACAAGGGGATGAAAGAGCAAAAGTAGGCATTGAAGGAAGAGATAAAAGAGCAAATGCAGGCATTGAATGATCGCACCAATCAACAGTTAAAAGAGCAAATACGGGAAGCAAGAGATCATTTCAATAAAGAGTTAGAGATACTGAAAAAAAAAAGAAAACAGAAGTCCTTGAAATGAAGAAAACAATAAACCAAGTTAAAAACTCCATAGAAAGCATAACCAATAGGATAGAACACCTGGAAGACAGAACCTCAGACACTGAAGAAAAAATATTTAATCTTGAAAACAAAGTTGAACAAACAGAGAAGATGGTAAGAAATCATGAACAGAATCTACAAGAATTATGGGATATCATGAAAAGGCCAAATTTAAGAATTATTGGGATTGAGGAAGGCTTAGAGAAACAAACCAAAGGAATGAACAATCTATCCAATGAAATAATATCAGAAAATTTCCCAAATATGAAGAATGAAATGGAAAACCAGGTACAAGAGGCTTATAGGACTCCAAATATACAAAATTAAAACAGACACACACCAAGGCACATTATAATGAAAATACCTAACATACAAAATAAAGACAGAATTTTAAAGGCTGTAGAGAAAAGAATCAAATTACACTCAGGGGGAAACCAATAAGAATATCAGCAGATTTTTCAATCCAGACCCTAAAAGTTAGAAGGGCCTGGAACAACATTGACCAAGTCCTGAAAGAAAACGGATGCCAACCAAGAATCTTATACCCAGCAAAACTTGCCTTCATATTTGACGAGGAAATAAGATCCTTCCATGATAAACAAAAGCTAAAGGAATTTACAAAAAGAAAGCCAGCATTACAGAACATTCTCAGCAAAATATTTCATGAGGAAGAGATGAAAAACAATGATGCAAATCAGCAACGGGAGGAACTAACCTAAAGGCCAAAAAAAGGAGAAACCAAATCATGTCAAAAAACAAAAATGAGTCAAATGACTGGGAATACAAATCATATCACAATAATAACTCTGAATATTAATGGCCTGAACTCGTCAATCAAAAGACATAGACTGGAAGATTGGATTAAAAAGAAAAATCCAACAATATGCTGCCTGCAAGAGACTCATCTCATAGAAAGACATACCCATAGACTAAAGGTGAAAGAATGAGAAAAGACATACCAAGCACACGGACACAGCAAAAAAGCTGGAGTATCCATCCTCATTTCAGATAATGTGGACTTCAAGCCAAAACTAGTCAGAAGGGATAAAGAAGGACATTACATACTGCTTAAGGGAAGCATAAATCAGCAAGACATAACAATCATAAATATCTATGCCCCAAACATTAGCTCATCCATGTACGTCAAACAAATCCTTCTCAATTCCAGAAATCAAATAGACCACAACACAATAATACTAGGTGATTTTAACACACCTCTCTCACCACTGGATAGATCTTCCAAACAAAAATTGAATAAAGAAACCATAGATCTCAATAACACAATCAACAATTTAGACTTAACCGACATATATAGAATATACCATCCAACGAAGAACGAATACACTTTCTTCTCAGCAGCACATGGATCCTTCTCTAAAATAGACCATATTTTATGCCACAAAGCTACTGTTAGCAAATACAAGAAGATAGAGATACTACCTTGTACTCTATCAAATCATAATGGATTGAAATTAGAAATAAATAACAGAATAAAAAACAGAAACTTCTCCAATACCTGGAGATTAAATAATACACTATTATGTGATGAATGGATAACAGAAGACATCAGGAGGGAAATAAAAAAATTCTTAGAAGTAAACGAGAACAAAGACACATCATATCAAAATCTCTGGAACACTATGAAAGCAGTACTTAGAGGGATTTATTTCATGGGGCGCATTCAACAAAAGAAGAAAAAATCAACAAATAAACGACTTAACACTATAGCTCAAAGTCCTAGAAAAAGAAGAGTAGACCAACACCAAAAGTAGTAGAAGACAGGAAATAGTTAAAATCATAGCTGAAATCAATGAAATTGAAACAAAAGAAACAATTGGAAAAATTAGCAAAATAAAGAGTTGGTTCTTTGAAAAAATAAACAAAATTGATAAACCTTTAGCCACACCAACAAAGAGAAAGAGGGAGAAAACTCAAATTACTAAAATTCAATATGAACAAGGAAATATCACAACAGACACGAGTGAAATACAAAACATAATTTGAAGCTATTTTAAAAATCTATATTCCAACAAAACAGAAAACCTCGAAGACATCAACAAGTTTCTAGAGACATATGAATTACCTAAACTGAATGAGGAGGACATACACAACTTAAATAAATCAATTTCAAGCAATGAAATAGAAGAGGTCATCAAAAGCCTACAACAAAGAAAAGTCCGGGACCAGATGGGTTCTCAGCCGAGATCTACAAAACCTTTAAAGAAGAGCTCATTCCAATACTTCTCAAAGTATTTCATGAAATATAAGAGGAGGGAACCCTCCCAAACTCATTCTATGAAGCCAATATCACCCTGATGCCTAAACCAGACAGAGACACATCGAGGAAAGAAAATTTCAGACCAATATCCTTAATGAACATGGATGCAAAAATTCTCAACAAAATTTTAGCAAATCACATACAAAACTATATTAAAAAGATAGTGCACCACGATCAAGTGGATTTTATCCCAGGGATGCAAGGTTGGTTCAACATCTGGAAATTAATAAATGTCATTCACCATATCAACGGACTTAAAGTTAAGAATCACATGATTATTTCGATAGATGCAGAAAAAGCATTTGATAAAATATAGCATCCCATCATGCTCAAAACACTAGAAAAAATAGGGATAATGGGAACATTCCTTAACATTGTAAAGGCCATCTATGCTAAGCCCATGGCCAATATCATTCTAAATGGTGAAAAACTGAAAGCATTCCCCCTAAAAACTGGAACAAGGCAGGGATGCCCTCTTTCACCACTTCTATTCAACATCATCCTTGAAACTCTAGCCAGAGCAATTAGACAGAACAAAGAAATTAAAGGGGCACGAATAGGAAAAGAAGAACTCAAACTATCCGTGTTCACTGATGACATGATTATATATTTAGAGGAACCAGGAAATTCCACCAGAAAACTTTTAGAACTCATAAGTGAATTCAGTAAAGTAGCAGGTTACAAGATCAATGCTCATAAATCCAATGCATTTTTATACATAAGTGATGAATCTTCAGAAAGAGAAATTAGGAGAACCACCCCATTCACAATAGCATCGAAAAAAATAAAATACTTGGGAATCAATCTCACAAAAGAGGTGAAAGACATCTACAATGAGAACTACAGAACTCTAAAGAAAGAAATGAAAGAAAACCTTAGAAGATGGAAAGATCTCCCATGTTCTTGGATAGGCAGAATTAATATTGTCAAAATGGCCATACTACCAAAAGTGCTATAAAGATTCAATGCAATTCCAATTAAAATCCCAATAATGTACCTTACATAAATAGAGCAAGCAATTATGAAATTCATCTGGAAGAATAAGAAACCCAGAATAGCTAAAGCAATCCTTAGCAGAAAGAGTGAAGCAGGGGTATCACAATACCAGATCTTCAACTCTACTACAAAGCAATAGTAACAAAAACGGCATGGTATTGGTACCAAAATAGAAAGGTGGATCAATGGTACAGAATAGAGGACATGGACACAAACCCAAATAAATACAATTTTCTCATACTAGACAAACGTGCCAAAAATATGCAATGGAGAAAAGATAGTCTCTTCAAACAAATGGTGCTGGGAAAACTGGAAAACCATATGCAACAGAATGAAATTAAACCCCTATCTCTCACACTGCACAAAACTCAACTCAAAATGTATCATGGACCTCAGAATCAGACCAGAGACCCTGCATCTTATAGAAGAAAAAGTAGATCCAAATCTTCAACATGTCGGCTTAGGATCAGACTTCCTTAACAGGACTTCCGTAGCACAAGAAATAAAAGCAAGACTCAACAACTGGGATAGATTCAAACTAAAAAGCTTTCTCTCAGCAAAGGAAACTATCAGTAATGTGAAGAGAGAGCCTACAGAGTGGGAGAAAATCTTTGCCACTCATATTTCAGATAGAGCATGAATTTCCAGAATATATAAAGAACTCAAAATCTCTACACCAAGAACACAAATAATCCAATCAACAAATGGGCTAAGGAAATGAACAGACACTTCACAGAAAAAGATGTACAAGCAATCAACAGATATATGAAAAAATGTTCAACATCTCTAGTAATAAGAGAAATGCAAATCAAAACTACCCTAAGATTCCATCTCGCCTCAATTAGAATGGCGATTATCAAGAACACAAGCAACAATAGGTGTTGGGGAGGATGTGGGGAAAAAGGTACACTCATACATTGCTAGTGGGGTTGCAAATTAGTGCAGCCACTCTGGAAAGCAGTATGGAGATTCCTTAGAAAGCTTGGAATGGAACCACCATTTGACCCAGGTATCTCACTCCTTGGCCTCTACCTAAAGGACTTAAAATCAGCATACTACAGAGACACAGCCACATCAATGTTCATTGCTGCTCATTTCACCATAGCCAAATTGTGGAACCAACCTAGATGTCCTTCAATTGATGAATGGATAAAGAAACTATGAAATATATATACAATGGAATATTACTCTGCCATAAAGAATGATAAAATTATGGCATTTGCAGGCAAATGGATGAAATTGGAGAATATCATGCTAAGTGAGATAGGCCAATCTCAAAAAACCAAAGAACGGTTGATCTCACTGATAAGCAGATGATGACATATAATGGGGGGGGGAGGGGTTAGTTTTAGGGTTAGTGTTAGATTTAGGTTTAGGGTTAAGGAGGGTGGCAAGAATGGAGGAAGGAAGGACTGTATAGAGGGAAAAGAGGAGTGGGATGGGTGGGGGGGAAGGGAAAAATAACAGAATGAATCAAACCACATTACCGTATATAAATTTATGATTACACAAATGGTATGCCTTTACTCCATGTACAAACAGAGAAACAACATGTATCCCATTTGTTTACAATAAAAAAAGAAAAAAAGAAAAAAAAAGAATTAACTGGAGTAGTGGTTTTTAGCACTTTCTTGTTAACCAAACTTTTCTGTAATAGTCATCTGATGACAAATTTTCTGGGACAAAATTTAACAAGCACTCAAACCTCAAAACCAAAAATATTTTAGGTGAGAAAACTGCAAGAAAAATAATGTGAACCCCAAATGTTAGAATGATGTTTTCTGTTCTTTAATATTACTTTCACAGGAGGGACTAGCTTAGTGTTGTCTTAAATCAAAAGGCGTCACAATGAAAGTAAAGAAAAGGTAAATTTATCTTGGCTGCCAAGGACCTTGATTACCATTTCTCAATGCAAATTATTGTAGGAAAGACCCTATGTTGGTTACCAGGGGCTCACTTAGTTATTTTAACCAATGTGGGGTTTCCCATAGAATCTTTAGAAGCAACTTTCCTTATGTTTTCTTCTCAATGGTTAGAAAAATAAAGTTCCTGAAATGAGATGAAGTTCAGCCACCAAAAAAAAAAAAAAAGTATGCATATGCACATACATAATGCATACACATGTGCTCATGAATGCAAATAGATGCTTTCTAGGAGGATACTAAGAAACCATAATACTTAGTCTACTCTGGGAATTGGAACCAGATAGTTGGGATAGAAGAAATTAACTTTTCTGCATATATTTATTTGTAATCTTTGCAATTTTTATTATATAAACATGTCATTTAAAATTGTTTGTTGACCTAATAAGTGTCTTAAGACTATATCTATGATCTAATTACCAGTATACTACATTATATATTGGATGCTATGTAAGTACATATGTGGGGATATGTGTCTCTAATGCATACATATATGTGTATATATGTAAGTATATGTGTACACACAATCTAGAAGTATATATGTATACTTTGTATTACAAAGATTAATAATGGAGACATTTATTAGTATATTTGGTTTGGTATCAGAGATTGAACCCAGAGGTGCTTGACCACTGAGTCACATTCCCAGCCACTTTTATTTTTTATTTTGAGATATGGTCTCACTAAATTGCTAGAGGCCTCTCTGAATTGCTGAGACTTTGAACTTGTGATCCTCCTGCCTCAGCCTCCCAAAGTGCTGGGATTATAGGTATGCACCACTGTGCTGGCTTTAGTATTATTCATATACACACATATGTATGCACTATCCACATAATACTGTTTTTCATTTTATTTTACTAATGAAAGAATATCAAAGAGGTTTTAACTTGTTCATATTCATTTTGCTAGTAAGTTAAAACTAGAATAGAGCTAGATGCAGTGGCATATGCTTGTAATCCAACCAATTTGGGAGGCTGAGGCAGGAGAATCACTGGTTTAGGCAAGCGTCAGCAACTTGGCAAGACCCAGCCTCAAAACATAAAAAAAGAGGAATGGAGATGCAGCTCACTGTTAAGTGCTCCTGGGTTAAATCCACAGTAGCAAAAAACAAACAAACAAAAAACTAGAATTGAGAATATATTCTGTATGTCATAAATATATCTTGAAATATTTTTATATTTATCTCTATAAAAATACATAATTTTATTTACATAAGGTAAATTTATATTTTCATTCTTTATACTTTGTAAACAGTCATTTAAAAAAAATTCAATTAGCTATTTTTCTTAAATATTTTCCATTTATTGCATTGCACCTCTAATTAAATTTAGTTCTTAAATTTTCATCCTCATTATTTTTCATGTTCTTTATTCTTCAGATGAGTAAAGTTTTAAGGCATTTTTTTTTTTACCTTTGGCCTTATTCTGCATTGCTGAAGTTCTAAAGTCAGCAAGATTAAGTTTGCATTTTTATGACTTTTATCAGATTTTCCTTCAAGCATGTTTCCACTATGGTTGTTTTTTAATTGACACCAGTGCAGATTATTACACTGAAATTTTGCATGAGAACTATTAGAGGTACTATTTTATAGGGTTTCCTCTGGGGGAAAAAAAAAAAAAGATGACATGGTCAATTTTATATCAGTTTTCTTATATGGAAATTACATCATAGGTTTCAACTAAAAGTGTAAGAATTTATTGAAGGAAACCAGAATAACTTTTATACAAATAAGTAAGTATGTGTTACAGATATTTGTAAGAAAGTTTTGTTTTGCCAACCAAATTATAAACACAGTAGTGCTGAGGTAAATGTGTTTTAAATTTCAGAAAAGTTTGTACAGAGGTAGTAGAGGAAATATGGCTACCAACTCTTTGATTCATAAGATGAGACCAATTACCTTTCTTGCACATCTGGAGTGGACTTAGTGTGTGTTTGACAAGTAGGAGGCTGAGAACATCCAAAGTTCTGGGACTTCCATGGTGAAGCCATTAGAGCCTCACAGTTTCTACCCTTGTGAAGAGAGTGACTTGTACCCTGGTCTCTGATGCCCTTACAGCTGAGTTTGGGCTGGGAGCTGACTATGCAAAATGCAAGTCCAGATGCCCCAGTTGCTATGGTAACATGGGCCAGGGTGGCTACAAGGGAAGGTGCAGGACTCTAACATTCAGAACCTTGGATGCAGACACCAACTCCTCTGGGGAAGAGAATTCTGGGCATAACAAGATGACCTCAATGTCTCCCAAGTTTTGTTGTGTCCTTCAGACTGCTGTCTTTGCTAAAACTTTCTCCCACATAACCTTCCGATAACAAAACCTACACAATAAAGGTGCTGAGCTAGCTCTGGTGTCAGTCAAGCCTCACCAGAGCTTGACTGAAACACCTGGCCCAAGCTTTTTCTCTATGTGTGTCTGTTTGTCTTTTTCTTCGTCCCCTCATTGCCCCTCCAGTTCTTAAATTAGCAGCCCTGCAGGTTGAGGCATACCCTGACCTTTCGTACTGTTTGGAGATGGATGGAAAGGGGATCAGTCACAAAGTAAGAAGCCTGATTCCTTCAAACCTCTATACCTTTGAGAAGCACATGTTATGAAGAACTCAAACTAGTTTATTTAAAGAGACCCTTGAAAGCAATGTGTGGCTAGTCTGGGAGGTTCCAGTCAATTACTTAGCCCTCAGATATACCAGTGTGGAAGGCTTATTTGACATTTTATCCCCAGAAGATGCAAGGTTGAGAAGAAACAAAGTAGCCAACTTTCAACTGTGAAAAGGTAATTGCTATGGCCTGAACAGTGATTAGATCACGAGAGAATGGAGCTTCCTGAAATGGAATTAATGTCCTTAAAAAAGATAACCAAGGAAAATTATTCACTCCTTCTGCCATCTGAGAATCCAGCAAGAAGGTGTCTATGAAGAATGGGGCTCTCAGTAGACACCAAATCTGCAGGCATTTTGATCTTGACATTTCTAATATCCAGGACTGTTAGTATTTTCTTATACATTATCCTGTCAAAGTTGTTTAATTATAGAAGCCTGAACAGACTAAGATAGTAGTCTAGAACAAAAATGAAATGCCCTTGTTTAGAAGGTATGCAGACATTTGAGATATCCATGGGGAATTTTATCCTAACACTGCACAAGTGGCTATGTAACAGTTTCACAGATATAATAAAAAGGAAATAGTAAATATGAATGTAAATATGAATATCTAGTTAATAGATTTTATTGGGCTGAAAGTCAACAGTTTTTCACACTATTGTCAAATATAATTTCTTTATGATTATTACAACTCTTTTAGGGGGTACTGGAGATGTAACCCATGGCAATTTACCACTGAGTTACATCCCAGTCCTTTTGGTTTTTTGATTTTGAGACAGGGACTCTCTAACTTGCTTAGGGCCTTGCTATATTGCTGAGGTGTCTGAATTTGGGGTCCTCCTGCCTCAGCCTCTGGAATGGCTGGGATTACAGACATGTGCCACTTTATGAAATTTGAAGAGTCATTAAAACTCTCATTTTCTCTATGTGATGCCTGATAAATTATTCAAGATTTTTCTAGTATGTATTAAAAACTAGTTTAATTACAAAACTGATTTAATTTTATCTCTTAAGAACTTTACTGTTCTAATGGGGTAGGATAATAACATGTAAACAAATCTTAAAGAATACTAGTTTATTTAAAAAATTATTTCATGGCATGTTATGTCATGACATATACCAAGTCTCAGATTGCTGAGAAGCTAATTAAATTGGCACTTCAGGAACAATATTCTAAAACAGCAAAAGAAATAAAAAGCAGGAAAAATAATAAACTGGCTATTAGCAAAAATCCTTTATCAGTCATCACTGCTAAAATTTCAATAAAAGATAGGGTGAGAAATATTCCATTTTATACAGCTGAATTAAATTACTTCTAAGAAGAATGTGACTCAGTGTTACAGGTATGCACTTCTGCAATAGAGAAGTATTGAACTCTTCATTGCTGTCTACAAAACTGGAAAACGGGATATAAGATAACGTTTGTCCCTTTGCCATTAATTTATGAGCAGTAATCTATACTGGCAAAGGATCAACAAGATTAGACTGCAGATCAGAATAATGTAGTGAGAGTGTTTATGAAGCACACTTAGTTATCAACGTGGTGTTCCATCTCAAAATGTACTTCTATCGTGATGCCACCCTAAAGGGCAACTTCCTAAGAACCGATGGGAAACTACGTGGGTGTGAGTTTTTGTTCAGTAAGGATGAGAGCTCTGAAAGTAGTGAATATTTCAAATCATGGACACTGATTTTATGTCTTTTCAGGGTGCTGTGAATTAAGTTTACTAGCTTTAGGGGAAAAGATTCTCATATTATTTCTGAGCAGGAAATTTATTTTAAAAAGTCATGAACTTTATTACTTCATCTGACATACCAGTGGGTCTTGGTGATATATTTCAGATCATGAAGAGCCAGAACTTACTTCTTTAGACAAAACCTATTAGAATTAGGTTTTTTAAAAATATTTCTGACACTGTCTTTAAGACTTCATTATAATCCAATGTATATAACATAGTGTTTTCAAATATATATGCTAAAATTCCTGAAGAACAAATAATTTTGTGACTGGGGTTTGGTTTTAATCACATAATCATTGTTTCTGTTCTTCAGAATCTTCTTTTCACATATTTAAAATCATATTTGAAAATCATAAAATTTCTTTACCCCAGATTCTCTCTAATTATAATATGCTGCTCATTGAAGTAGCCTCTGTATTCTTCAGTGAGAAATCACTGTTATTTTCAGACCTTTCTAAGAGTATTATAATTCCCAGAACTCTAATGGAATGGTTAAATGCTTATATGAATTATTGGGAATTAACCTTTTCTAATTTATTGAAGAAATAAAAGAAAGTATCAGATGTGGATGGTTATCTATGGTTGTTTGTCACTATGTTGATATATGGTCTGAATATTTGTGTCTTCCTGAAGTTCATATGTTGACATCTGATTCCCAATGCAATAATATTAAAAGGTAGGATTTTTAAAGTGTTAGGTAATAAAGGTGGGGCATTTATGAATGGGATCAATGCCCCTATAAAAGATGCTCAGGAGAATTTGTTCACTCCTTCTGCCATGTGGGGACCCAGCAAGAAGGTGCCATTCATGAGGAATGGGGTCTTCACTAAATCTGCAGGTCCCTTGAACATGGACTTTTCTAGTGTCCAGAACTGTGAGCATGTTCTTTCTGGGGAGCCCTGACTCATGCATATGCTACATGTGGTTGTTGATTCTCCTTCAGGAAGTTGGCCTGAAGTCCACAGGGCATACAGTTGAAAAGACAAGGATGTAAAGCAAAGGTGAGACAGCCAATAAAATCCCAGTAAGTAGAAGACCTTTACAATAGGAGGCAAAGTGGTATTGAAGGTCTGACACAGGCAAAGTAGAGTCTATGTGTGAGCTGGAATCCATTCTGGTCTCTCAATCACTAACCTGCCATTGTAGTGATGAACTTGACTTGCAGGAAAAGCTGACATCCTTCCTAGTGTTACTAAAAACACAAGGTCCCAGGAATCACTGAAACTGAGAAAGAATAGACAGGAGTTGAGAGAGTTGCCAATCTGCTGCTGCTTCACACCAACAAGGTGAGCTATGTGGTCCAAGTCAATGTATGTGAGTTGCAACATGACCTGACCCTACATCAATCTTCAGAGAATAATCATGGCTGCTGCTTTTTTTCTTCCTTCCAAAACTCATGCAAAAAATCCCATATGGCCTTTTCTACCAAAGAACCACAGGAGGAAAGTGATTCTGGAACACACAATTCCAACTTTGCTAAATTGCAATAGTATAAAACCCCAAAGGAAGGAACTTGTGTGGAACAGGAGTTAGTGAAATTTTCTGGGCTGTTGCTGAGTCTCTATGGAGGGTTGCCATGTTTGAGGAGATGCAACACTATCAATTTTGATTCTGATTGGTATTTGAATATTCGATTCAATGTAGTGGTTGAAGAAGCAGGGACCTTAGTGTTGATGGGATTTTATAAGCAGTGTCCTTAAAATTGACAGAATATAATAGTAAATTAATTTGCTATTAATTAATAGTAAACATAGTGGAACTACATGCACAGAATAATTTATGAAGCAGAGGAACCTCCAAAAGTCAGTGGATAGGAATCATTTCATGGGGACTGTTTGGCTTAGAAGTTAGAAGCCTAAATTTGGGTATCAGAAGATTTGAGTCCTTTGTCTTCTATCCATTGCTCTATGATTTTCAAAAAACACTGAGCTGCTCATTTTCTCAATGCCTGCATCTATCATATGTAATGAGGATAATAAGTACCATTTAATGTATTTTCTGTGAGCATCAAATGAATATTTTGTACAAAGCCCTTAGAACTAAGTCCCTGACATTTAAAAGTAATTCAAAACATAGGAATTTTCAGTTGCATTATTATTAAGACAGGGGACTAATTTTTAAAGAAGAGATTGTAGAATGGGTGCATACAGAGCATGAAAACATTTATAATGAAATTTTATAAGATTTTTCTGCATTTAGCCCAAGGACAAAAGATCTCAGGCCTGATGGGAATGAAAGAAACTTAAGAATTATGTTTCTGGGGGTGGAATCATGGGTTGAAGGCATGTGATTTCCTCAGTATCAACAGTAGTAAGTTTGCAGGCTGCTAACCAGGCTCAGTTCTCAGTCCTACTTTTCATTTCTTTCTTTGTTTGTTTACCTGTTTTTTGTTTTTTTTTTTTCTCAGCCATTATACAAAGAGGAATCGCTATGTTCCTCTATGTGGAGGTAATAACATTAGGATTATAATAAATCATCAATTAAGAAAAAGTTGGTTAAGGGAAAAGCTGTCAGTTGACTGTGCAGACCCTGTATGCATACCTGTGCTTCATATCCTGCTCCTACCAGTTCAAGGTGTGAGTATAATTGGCATCAGCATAGAAAGAATCCTACTTATTGGTGTGATTTAGAATACCAACACAGAAGCTCTTCATTTTGTTCCTTCCTCTTTAGGGTCTAGCCCTGGGAACTAAAGACTGGAAGCCACAGAGACAGGGAGAGAGGGAGAGGGTTGGGGGAGGGGGAAGGAGGGTGGGAGGAAGCCACAGAGACAGGGAGAGAAGGAGGGAGGAAGGGAGGGAGGGAGGGAGAGAGAGAGACAGAGGGGAGAGAAAGAAAGAGAAAGAGGCATTAGTGAAGATAGGGGGTGAGAAGATCAGCAGAGAAAGCGTATGTAGCTCTTAGCGGCTATCTCAGATTAGACAAGGGCTGAAATGTCTTCACAAACCTTGATTTAGAGAGCCCAAAGATCTTTATATCCCTAAGGTAGACATTTGATTGTGAGAAAGCTGGGAAATTCAGAGGTCTCGAGAGCAGATTAAGTATGTGAAGTACGAAGACCTACCCTGCTGGTCATCACACAGGTTCTGAGAGACAATGAAACATCTTGTTGGGTGTCGCTTGAGGGCAATTCAGCCGTGGTCAGTGGAATTACAAACAGATGACCTCCCCCAAGACCACCTTCTCTACACAGCATAAGATTCGACAAGCTTCAGAGAGTGAAAAAATTGGGGGAAACTGTATTAGTGAGGCTTAAACCTGAGATTCCTGAATTTGCATAGGATTAGCTAAGATTTTGTTTTATGCCTTTTGGCATCGTGGAGCCTGTAATTAAAGATACAACAAATGTTATGTGAGCCCTATATATGTGTCTGGAACTGTTTAATTGCTGGGGATAAGTCAACAAACAAAGAATTCTTGTATTTAGTGAAATTAAGACAATTTATAGAAATATAAAGAACATATAAAGAATAGAGGGACTTAAAAATTCATATAAATATTTTGAGAAATAGTGATGGAGTTGTGATTGAAATACATAGAAAATAAAGGTTAAATTATTATCTGTAAAATTATATTTGTATGTATTTTAACTTTGTAATAAAATATAACAAGTACTTAAAATACATGAGAATACGGATATGAGTCTGAATGCTTCTGGGTCACAGAGTAGCAATAATTTGTGACAAATTGCACTATGGTTAGGATAGTAGTATTTTATTTGTACCCAAAGGATAGGCAGGATTTCAGTAGGCAAAGAAGAATGAGTCACCTTCTTTGAGACAGACACATGGAGATAGATACAAGGAGTTCTAAGATGTGGTTTCATTGATGCAAAGAATTCATAAGGGAAATTAGTATGAAAAAACGGGTTGCATGTGATTTTGAAAGGATCTATGAATTGAATCATGGGGGTCTGGATCCTCACTCTTTCCACTGGTTTAGATATACACATTTATTTCTTTCTGGAGGACTTACTGAAAACTCTAATTAAGTGGACTGTAACATTAACATTGTGTTATGTTTGGATGGACTAATTCATTTTTCAATGTGCAGTGCAATTTCATTAGCAAGATGCATTAAAATTATTTTTCTACCATTCTAAATTACATAAATCATGTCTATCTATCAGTTTTATGCAATCTAATTTATATTGCATAGATCAACTGAAAACAACAGCTATTTAAATAGTATGTTTCCCAAGTATCTAGATTATGTGACAGACAAATTTTGTATATAGTTATGAAACAAAATATTAGTACTATTTAAATATAGTTGAGTTACATTTTAATACTGAGTATGTACCTGGCATTAAGGCAGAACTGTGCTTCAGGAAGAACCAGAAATGTTTCAGAACTAAATAAACCTGAGCTTCTCAAGGTGTTTTTTGAACTTTTTGAATCTTATCTATAAAATGGGTATAATAATATCTCATTCTTGGTATTGTTTGAGATACTAGAAATAAAAATATATCTTTTTTCCCTTAGATATTTCTCTAATTGTCACTAAATAATACTTTGATAGAACAAATACTCAAGTTGAATTTTAAAAATGGTTACTCATTCTTGAAGTCGGGAAGTCAATTTAAATAGCTTCTAGATCATATGATTTTACTTTAAAATATATTGTAAAATAGTTGCATTAAAATGTATGACTCTATTTTTACTTTTGTAATACTTCCTCTTTGCCCTGAGGTATTCCAATGAACTGTCATTCAAATCTGAAGGCAATTCTAGCAAATACTAGGAAAATTCATAAAGTTGTTGAACATATTTGAAAGATAATAAAAAGCAATACTACACTTTTAATGTTTTTTTAATTCTAGAATTTTATTCTTATGAAAGTGACTCAGCTGAAATTGTGTTGTCACCTAAAATTCCAAGATTTATGTGTGTCTGGTTTGTCTGTAGAAAAAAAAAATTAAAATCTAAAATGTTTTCTTAGCAGAATGACCATAAACATTTACCAGACTGTAACTATGAACAAAGAGCTATACTTGCCTTTGTTAGGACAGAGAATGGAGCTGAAATACTGTCTGTATTATAAATGGTCTTCCATGTGTCTAATGTTTTTAGAAAAATGTTGAAATTAGTATTTTCTAACACAGTAACTATTAGTCTATTTACTTCATATTGCAATAGTTGAGATGAGTCTGCCACACTTGATGAGTCAAATTGTTTATGCATCTAAAATAGAGAAAACCTTATAATTTATAAAGAGATATTGATTGAAAACTTAAATGCCTTCACTTGGATTTATTACATGTAGATTCATTTAAGCAAAATTGGCTTTCTCCTATCAATAGCCTATAATAAAATGATAAATAGCTGATTATATTACATATCTTTAGTTCAAAAAGGCAATTAGGACAATGACCTTAAAATGAATGACATGATAATTACTTTTATAATTATTATAAATATTTTCTGACGATTGAATTTTGCAGCATTATAATCATATTATAAATGAAGCTGATATTGGAATTAGAAATTATATTTGTAACTAATGTTCTTTTCCTCAATATTACTGTTAACCTGGTAATATTGCCATTAAACTCTTGACATAATGTATAAATGTTATCTTCATAAGAAGAAAAAAATAGTGTGTATTATGCAGAACTCAGTATTAGGTTCCACAGAGATAGTTCAATTTCGTTTTTAGCGAAAACACTACCCAGAACACCCCCAATCCACTCTCCAAGCAGAACAGACAGTGAGGACACACCACGTACCTGTTTCAAATACTTTGATGCCTTCCCCTCACACAGAATTACCTACAGCCTAATGTGATCTGCCACAGTTCCTTCAGCCTCGTCTCTTTTCGTCTGTGTCTCACCAAGAGCTGAGATGACCTCTCTATTGTTCCTTGAGCACATTGAGCTTTTCCCCTTTAAGGCTTGGCACCTGACATTACATCTTCCTGGAATGTGTCTCTCTCAGATTTTTTTGTTTGACTTTGTCTCATTATTTAGGTCCAATTCAAATGTTCCCTCCACAAGCTCAATGTGAAGCAGTGCTCTCATGCTCAGTCACTGATAGGTCATCCAATTTTATGTTGGCTTTGAACTTAATGTTATCTACAGTTGTCTAATTCATTTACTTGTTTTCTTAGTTCCCCAATTACAACAGAACCTTTTAATAAGCGAAACCTTTTCTGTTTTGTCACTACTCTGTTCTCAGGACCTACCAAGAACTGATAGTGGATCCTCAATTAATATGAAACAATAAGTGGAAATCTATCAAGATTTATCATTTTTCTTGAACCAGAGATGTAAGAAAATATACGTGACCAGAGTAACCATTTGGACTCAGGATCCAGGAATTAAAAAAACCAAAAGTTTTATTCCCTTTTAATATAATTTTCACTAAGTTTATTTGATAAATTCAAGAAAGTCACCAAATTAGTTGCATGCGTTTTCTTAGGGTTCTATGTTAAGATGAAAATAAAAGGCAATAATAAACCAATTCGGCTGTGCCCCATTTAGGTTTCCACATTCACATCCAAGGAAGAGTGTGGTCTTCAGGACCTGTGGCATATAGGCACGAACATGCTCTTTGACTTCCCCAAGGCATATATTATTTTCCCTCAGTTTGGCTGCATTCTGTGGATGCTGTTATCCTCAAAGGAGCTCTGCAGCTCTTCCTGCCTGGGCTTAAGCTGCTGTCTCCTGTCACTGCTGCTGCCAAATCACTGACTGCCAGCACTGCAGGCACAGACCAGCCTGTGCCAAGTCACAGTTGGGCATGTCTAATGCGTCACTCCTGTGTCCTCTGGCATCCTGCAGGGACAGTGCATGCAGCCTGCTTTGTGAAGCATGAGAGAGAGCCCTCACCCCTTTGTGTAGGGTTGCCGTCACTTAACTTCTCAGGCAGAGCCGCTTGGGCTCTCTCCATCTCACAGGGGCTTCTTTCCTTATTTGGTTTGATTTTAATGTCATATCATGTACATTTTAAAAGTCATTTTCTCTCTAACTTTTGTTGATCGTCTCTCTGAAGGATTCAGACATAAATCCATGAGGGTTGTGCCAGGTGGCACAATAACTTGAGTGAGTTTTTCTCTTCTACTCTCTTTCTTTCAGGCATTATTCTAAACCAAATTTGTTTGTTGTTTGTTTCCCTTCCATTGAACCTCATATCCACTGAGACTCCAGACAGACCTACTCATGCCAGAGTTCTGGTGTCATTAATTCCTTAGGCACCAGATAATTTTGAATACTGAGATAAGGGCTGCTTGGTTTCAAATTGAGATTTTTTGCTATCTTCAAGTGGCAAGATTTAAAACAAAGTTTTCTGTACTTTTGATTACTGAAATCCGCTTAAACATTTGTTTTATGACAAAACTTATAAATATCATCCATTCAGGCAAGTGCAAGTACCTCTGGGATATTTGCAAACATCCAATCAGTGAACGAATTAGTAAAAGAATTAAAGATGTAGTTAATGTCATAAAGAAAATACACAGATTATATAATATTTTAATTTTGTTTAAATTAAATCTTCTTCTCAACCTGGGGATAAGGAAGTTTCTTTGAGGAGTAAATGTATTTTGGGCTATCTTTAATTTACTAGTCATACAAACTTCAACACTGTCTCTTAAATTCACTCATAACTAATTTAAGGTTCTCTTTTTGTAATTTGAGACTGAAAACAAATTTTTAATAATCCTATTTTTAAAGAACAATGCAAACTTTAATTTATATCTATATATTTTTTTTTAAATCTTAAACAAAAGAAATTTATTTTATCTCACAGTTCTGGAGACTGGAAGTCAGCAGAATTCAAAGTATCAGCAGGGTTGTTTTCTATAAGGCCTTTCTCCTTGACTTGTAGTTGGCAGTCTTCTTCCTGTGTCCTCACATGGTCTTTCCTCCTGGGATGTCCTTGGTATCTATGTTTCCTAATCTCCTCTTCTTTTTTTATTATTATTTTTTGATTCTTTGTACACAAATGGGGTACAACTTTTGTTTCTCTGGTTGTACATGAAGTAGAGTCACACCATTTGTGCAATCATACATGTACATAGGATGATGATGTTTGTCTCATTCTATCTTTCCTTCCCCCCATCTACTCACCACCCCTCATTTCCCTCTACACAATCCGTCCTTCCTCCATTCTTCCCTTATCCCACCCCCCCCCATTATGTATCATCATCCACTTATCAGAGAAATCATTGGATCTTTGGTTTTTTGGGATTGGCTTATCTCACTTGGCATAATATTCTTTAACTGCATCCATTTACCCGCAAATGCCATAATTTTATTCTTCTTTATTACTGAATAATATTTCATTGTGTATATATACCACAGTTTCTTTATCCATTCATCTATTGAAGGGCATCTAGGTTGGTTCCACAATCTAGCTATTGTGAATTGAGCTGCCATAAACATTGATGTGGTTATGTCACTGCAGCATGCTGATTTGAAGTCCTTTATTATTTATCTTTTAGACCTGAAATTACCAAGATTTTTCTTTTTATTGGTGGACTACACACACTTCTTAGAGTTCTCTGGTGAGGATTGTGAGGCTGAGAATGGGGATGAGTGTCATTATTGATTAATTATTATCTGACACTGATATAAGAAGAGCACCAAGAAAAAGGGAGTCCGACATTCCAAATAGCAAGATGAAAATTGTACATGCTGTTCACAAAAAACAGATCTCCTGCCATCAGTTTATATGTCTGATATGTCTAATTGGAAATACATGTGTGTCATGGATCATTTTAGGCAATAGCCAAATAGCTTACAAGGATGTAGGAGTAAACCAAACTATTTGGCCAAGGAAATGATTGGATTTACTTTAATGTCTTTAATCATAATTTTGTTGCCATATGATTCAAATCAAGTGAAGATCCAATCAAAAGTCAGTTTCCAAAGTTTATTCATTGAATATCCCAGCTATCCCATCTCAGTACGTTTTTCCCATCTTGCTCCCAAGCCTTATAACAAAAAAGGTACAAAAAGACAGTATAAATTTAGGTCCTAATGAAATCTAGAGTGCCCAGTTATAAAATCCTCAGTGACCTATGCTTTGTCATTGACAGGCACATCTCATGCTTTCTAGCACCTCAATTTTTTTTTTGTTTTACTCTAAGAAAATGGTTTTCACGGGGAAGGGGAGGACAATTTTATATACCAGAGTACATTAAGCAAAGTATGGAGAAAAGGGGTGTTACTCACATTTAGTAGAGACCAAGAATGCTTCCAAACATTCTACAATGCATGGGATGTTTCTAAAAACCTAAAAATTATCCAGTCCAGGGCTGGGGATATAGCTCAGTTGGTAGTGCTTGCCTTGCAAGCACAAGGCCCTGAGTTCAATCCCCAGCACCACCAAAAAAAAAAAAAAAAAAAAAAAAAAAAAATTTATCCAGTCCAGAGATGTGAACATCAAAAAACCTACTTTTAGAATGAAGTTTGCTTGAAAGCAAAATTGTTGGAATTCATTTTACATTTCTCTTCCATTCCCCATTTACTTGTGAATAGAAATGGACAAAAAGAAACCATGCAGGACTGGCCACATATACCCTTTTTTTGCCTTAAGGATACCAGGAGAGGAATAGTAAAGTTATCTATTTGAAATTATGTACAAATCTACTTTAATATTAATTCTCTGTATGTGGAATATCAGACCACTCTGTATGATGATGAATTTGAGTACTTTAATAAATGCAAAGCACATGCAAGTCCAGTGATAGGTTATTTTCCTCCCACAATTCTGTGAATGGTCTTGACTCTTAATGCCAATGTTAAGTTTGGAAGATAAAAAACCTAAGTATATTTTAATTTCTAAAGACTTGACCTTTGCCTTTCCTCAAATTATTCCCTGTGTGATGTGGTTCTATAGTTATTTCAAGTCAACCTTGGTGACCTCTCATTCCTGCATGATTAGAAATAAAAGTGATACAAGCTTATATGAATATCATTACATTCAAATTCTATGTGATAATTAAAATGTAATGAAAAGGATTTATTTTTCATCAAATCACTGTGACATCTTGGTTCAAGAAAATGATTCTATAACATTTCTTTAGTTAGGCTAATAACATTCTTGTCATTGGGAATCAAAATAAGTATGACAATATCAGAGTATACAAATTTGTTTTTAATCAATATATAAAACTGCATAAATATAAAAGTATTCAATATGAAGTATTATTTTGTGATTGATTTTAATTTAGTTCCAATTTTTTGAAGTAAACCAGTCCAGGATGAGGATTTATTTATTTTCTTCTTGACTTTCTCACTCTCTTTTTTCTTTTTTCAAAGTTTCAACTTGGTTTTATTATGTAGGATTGTTTTATGGTTCTTTTCACATACCAAGATAAAAATAGTGAAAAATTCAATGCCTTTAACTTGTCCCTGATTTTATTTTCTCCTTTTAAATAAATCATGTCTAGAATAAATGCTGAATTGTTTTTCTGATATATCAGTTTGGTATTTTTTCTATAAGATATATGTTTAATATTTAAACACTAGTATTTTGAACCGTTAAATAGATTTTCTCTGACATTCCTACAACTACTTATAAAGATTTTGTCAGTGAAGCAGTGTATTTGTTTGATGACTGAGGAACCTAGAGAATCTCAGGGATGTTTCAAAGGTCCATCAATTTAAACCTAAATATTCATAAAAGATCCATTTAAGGATACGATATCCCATACTAATATATAATCACCTTACCTGGTTGATTTGGAACATTTTCTCTCTTCTACATTACCGTACATGATGCTCCTTTTAAACTTTCTGTCATTTTAATAATTTTTTAAAAATTTTCTAATACTATTTTCTCAATATTCTTTAATTTTTCACTGACTGCCTCCTCAAACTTTAGACTATGAATAATGTGTCAAGACTTTTTAAGCATTTGCTAATACCATCCTACAAGTGCAAGTCCCTGTTCCAAAGCAATGATCACATATTAAGTTTTGCTGTGACAACTCTAATTTTGTTTCCAAATCTTTACTAGTTCTTTATTGCTGGGTAATGAGTTATCCCAAACTTCATGGCTTTAAATGACAAATACTTATTACCTCACAGTTTTTTCAGGAGTGGTTCCTTGGGTCAGGTATGATCGCCCACCGACCGTGGAGATAATCACAACGCGTACGCTCTTCTTGATCACAGGAACCAAAAGAAGTTTATTCCGCAAGTCTCAGACTTATATCAAGAACATCAGCCTATCAGAGAGTAGACTACCAGGAAAGTCAGCCTATCAAGGAACAGTCTCCAGGCAGATACCAGGATCGCCTCATGTACAACAGCCAACCAGAGTTACTTCCTAAAACTTGTTTATGAGTGCAGCTATGTCTGGCAAGTTGCCAGGCACCATCTTAGAGATCAGGCCAGGGTTCGACTCTGGGGCCCTCAGAGCCCACCCCTGACAGTCAGGGGTAAAGAGGAAATTTAGGAGGGCCTAAAGAATCTTCCTAAAGAATTTAGGAGGACCTTAGCTGGATGCTAGTGTTCTATTCTCTTATGAGGTTGCTACAAAGATGTTGCCTGAGCTACAGTCATCTGAAAGTTAAATCATTCTGGGTGATCATTATCCAAGGTAACTCACCTATGACTGTTGGCAAATGGACTGAATCTTGCTATGTCTACCTCTCAATATGCTGCCTGCCTGAGTTTCATCATGGTATGGCTGATAACCAGAGTGCAATATATCATAGGATGAGTGATCCTAGTCAGAGAGAGAGACCAAGAGGGAGCTCAAGATGAAAGTCACAATCTTTCATAATTTAATACAGGAAATGATTCAGTACTGGTCACATAGACCAACTTGATAAATACAGGAGGGGATTACACAAGAGTGTAAATACCTGAAGCAGGGATTTTTGAGGGTCTTCTGGAGGCTTATTTCCTTGTAGTTCAATTGCCCTTCTGCCCCAGACTCTAGGAACCACTGATTTACTTTCTATCAATAGAAACTAGTTTCTACTTTTTAGCATTTTCTATAAATTAGTATGTATAATTTGCATCTGGTTTCTGTTGCTTGGCAACTTTATAATATTTATGTATTTGATGAATTTATCACTAATTTTCCCCTTTTTACTGCCAAAAGATTTCCATTGTACAATTGTTCAACATTTGGTTTATTTATTACATTGTTTGTTGGTATTAGGGTCCTTCTTTTCTGACTACTGTTCTTTAGGATACTTATCATCCTCAATTTCCAGGAGCTATGATCACTTAGTTATCTGGTTAATTATGTTAGAAATATAGAGGAATTCATAATGGAGATTAAGTCACCTTATGTCATACCTCAGTTATGGCCAACCCTCAACCCAGGCTAAAATAATTGTAAACTCAACTATGCTGATCCTTTCCTCTATGTTTGGACACCTCTACAAAATCAGCCCTGATTTTTTTCATTATCTTAGAACTTCAGATATTCTTTCTTTCTTTCTTTCTTTCTTTCTTTCTTTCTTTCTTTCTTTCTTTCTTTCTTTCTTTCTTTCTTTCTCTTTCCCTCTTTCTTTTTTCTTCCTTTTTTAGGCATTTTTAGCTTGAGTTATCTTTTTTATCTACAGTAGGCTTTTCTTAGGGATATATTCGACAGTATAGGAAGACAAGTACAATCCTTGCTTTGCACTTGAGATTTTGATTTAATAATGCATTTCTGAAAGATAATAAAATGAAAATTGAGGTTGGAAATTTTTTTTGCTTCTCAGTACTAGGAATTTAGGAGACTCAGTATCAAATGTCACTTGAAAATTATATTTAATACAAAATCTATGATCTTCTAAAATGCTTCCAAGGTAAGTGGTTGAATGGATTTGAAGGTTGACTTGGGAATCCTGATTTAGTTTTGTGTTATGTTTTGAGTGAAATGTGTTTGTCTATGTATGTGTAGAAGGAGAAGCAAAGGAAAAGAGTTTATTGGAGAGAAGAGTATCTGAGAATTTTGACTGTAACTTCAAGGCAGTAGACAATTAGATCCCAGATATAAGTGCATGTAAGGCAATACTGATAATGGTAGGAGAAATAGTCAAAATATTTTAAGCTCATAATTTTGTCTATTGTGTGTCAGACATTGTGTTAAGTAGTTTGTGTGTTTTTTGAAAAGATTACCATCACAACAATATCATGAGAAAAAAAAAAGCTGTCATGTCAGTTTTATAAACTCTGGTGTGGAGAAATAGACTAATTTACCTGTGATCTTAAAATTCATAGAGGGCAGGAAAATGAACCCCATTTTGAGTTTTAAGTATTTTTAATATGCCATAGATCAGAGGTTTGATGCTATACCTCCTTGTAGTGCTCACCCAACAAACCAATTTCCATGTATTTCTATTACTAGTATTTATTCAGATTGGCATTCCTCCATTCACTACTATCCCATATTACTAGTCAGCTAATACCTTATAGACATGTCTAAAAAAGAAGTTTAGTCATTCATCCATGGACACTTAAGATTTTTTTCAGGGTTATATTTTTATGTAATTCCCTGAAAGCCTTGTCAATAAAAATAGCTATTTTTGTGTTAGCTCAAGTGCAAAATCTATGTGCTAGGTGTTGGCCTCGTTAAATTGCTGGTGAAAACATGTTTTTGTCAGCTGCTGGAGGAAACTTCTGAGGTGGTGCCTTTGGTTTGACAATTAACTTTAATACTATAAATTGGTGTGTAGAAGGAAAAGAGAACCATACAAAAGCAAACTATGTTTTATAAATATTCAGTATGAACTAGCAGTATTAGGGTTTATGGAAATAAAGAGTGAATTATTGCTATGAATTAACTAATACAATCCACTTTGAAAATTTAGATTATTAAAAAAAAAAGAAAATGCAAGGTATAGAACCACTGTTAGTAAATAAATATTTTTGAATAAGTTTTGCTCTTTTTTTACTTTGCAAATTAGTTATGTCCACTTCACCTGAAGGTGACCTTGGTGCCCACTGGTGTGTAAAATTCTCTTCTGCTCTTTTCTCAATTGTAAGTTCACCTTGTTTGTTTTCCCCTCTAGCATGAAGAATGTGTGAACAACTGCCAAAAAATTCTTTTGGATGATTAAAGAAATATTTTCTTTTTAAGAAGAAATAATCATATTTGTTGTTGCTCTTGGCTTGTGTTTGGGAAATGTTTACAATTATATTTATTTATTATACAAGTCCATTTGTTTTCCTTCTTCCTTTTGGTAGGATGAATGTGTATTTCAAGAAACTGAATGATCTATATCAGAATAAAATGTTTAAAATTATCTAACAGTTTTAAGGTCTCTTTCAAACAAAACGCTAAAAAACAATGCTTTACATAGCACATATTTCAATTAGGCATAAAGTTGTTTCTAACAATCTATTTACATCACTGAAAAATAACACATAAACATCCATATAAGGTTCTGAATTAAGAAATAGCATTCTTTGCCCACTGGAATTTTTAGATTCTTTTCTCTGATAATGCATTTGAAAAAGAGGCAGACTTTCAGATGCACACATATGAAAAATCCAATACATTAATTTTCTGAACTTTTAAATTTGCATATGAGTAGAGGTATTATGTGTGGCGAGTTGGAAGAAGGGGAGGTGAAAATACTTAAAGCAGTTTTTGTTGTTACAATGAAGTGTGACTTAGAGTTATAAATGATCAAGTTATGGAAAAAATTCTCTCTAAAGGATAACGCAGCCTTTGTTTCTTCCTAAGCAGCTTACTTCAAGTGTAAGCTGTAAAAGAATTCTGTATACAGTGATGAAGTGTGCCCCAAAACAAAAGACTGACTATAGCTATTTGATGGCAATGAAATAATCTGACTGGGTCTAGTATTGACTACTAACATTGTGACATCTTTGAGTCTCAGAATTGCATCTGTAAGATGCAAGATGGTTTAATACAAGTAATTGTTCCACAGATACTGTATTTTACTGTATAGTCATCGCAGATTTTATGTCACTTTTTTTGCATAAAATTGGGGTGTGACCATTATATCAAGTTTTTTTTTTTTAATTGTGCTACTTTACTTAAAAACCATTTATTACTAAACTGGGGCAAGATTAAGGTGAATGGAATACTTGTGACTATAAATTAGAATAGGTCAAAAAGACACACATCATTTCTGTGTGACAATTTGGCAAACATTTTTCTAGTCTGAAAAGAAAAAAAATTAATAAATTAGTTGTTATTGATTTGTGCATTATAGTCAAAATATAACACTGTTGGGATTAAAGAAAATAATTCACATAAAACTTATATTCGGTGAGCAGTTAGTAAATACTGACTATTATAAATTCTGCACTGCTCTGTTTTCAGACTGAAGGTTCTTATGTAAAATTCCAAATATGTGCAATATTTATCCAGGTTCTCAGAGTTCCTAGTCAGTGGAAAAGGTGGTCCTCTCCAGGTGACTTCTCCCATTATAAGAATGTATAAAAGTTGCAAAACTGAGTGGATTGGAGAAATCAACTCTTGAGTTTGACAGGGTATGTGTTAGTTGGCATTTTGTCACTGTGAACAAAATACCTGAGGAGAACAAGTTGGAGGAGGAGAAATTCATTTTGACTAATAGTTTCAGAGGTAACAATCAATGACTGATCAACCCCAGTGCTCTGGGTCTGAGGTGAGGCAGAATATCATGGCAGAAGAGCATGGCAAGGTGAAGAAAGTTGTCCTACTTATGGTAGCTGGAAAGCAGAGAGAGGGATGGAGGGAGAAGAAAGAGGAACCACAACACACTGTTTTCTCCAAGCTCACATCCCCAGAGACCTACTCCTTTCAGTCATACCCATTTGCCTCGTTATCACCCAGTAGCCTATATATGTTATTAATCCATCAAATGAATTGATCCACCCATGAAATTTTCACTCTCATTATCAATCATTTCTTCTCTGACCATTCCTGCATTGCCTGAGACATAGCTTTGTCACGATGGTCCTAGACCCAAACCATAATAGGGTAAGGAGAGAAGCTGAAAATTTAATGTGACAACAGAAAACTACTTGACCAAGTATAGAAACCTCCAAGGCAGACTGAGAAGAGAAGGGGAGCAAGGAGAAAGAGAAGAGGAAGGCAAGAAGGCAAAGACAAGAAAAGGAAAGAAAGGAAAGAAACAGAAAAGGAAAGGAAAAGAGGAAAAGTTTTTCTGGCAATGTCATGATTACTGGAGTACCATTAAAGCTGAGATAGTCAAGGTCTAGTGAGAATACAAATGCTGTGGGAAGGAAAATATTCATGGTACTGTTGAAATAAAATATCCAGTGTTAAACTTTTGATAAATAATAATGGTAAAAGATACCCTTACCCGGAAAAATATCTGTACTCTAAATTTATATCACTGACATTAACAACAGATGTAATAGAACAGACATATCTTGTCATTTGCATTGTTGGAGAGATGTCAGTGTGTACAATACTTATTGCAGTGATGTGCTTAAGTACTGCTTTCCTACTTCAGTTTCTTTTGTCAGGGGGTACTGGGGATTCAACTCAGGAACACTGGACCACTGAGCCACATCCCTGGCTCTATTTTGTATTTTATTTAGAGACAGGGTCTCACTGAGTTGCTTAGTGTAAGGAAAAATGCAGCTCAGCTCGGGACTCGTGGCAGTTCCAGTCCCTCCGATGGAACTGGCGCTCCATATGCCCAGTCTTAGTTGCAGCTGGACAATAGCTCCCAGAAAAATCCATGACAGACACAGGGCCTCACGCAAGAGACTTTATTATGTGGAAGACTAGTGCATCCGCTCCAGGGTGGAAAGAAAGGAAAAGAGAAAGATGGCGTGTAGCTTCTCCCAGATATTGGAATCTCCTGGGCTGGAAGGAACCGATAGCAGAGGAGAATACTTGCAAGCTGGCTGATGAACCAATAGCTAGCTAGCATGTTAGGATGTAACATGGGAAGCAGGAAATGGCTATAGCGTAGGTTGGGAATTCCAGTAATGTAAGAGGCGGGCGGAGCACAGATTGTCAAGTGGTTGGGAGGCAGGGAGAAATGGCTGCACCTGGAAGGGCGGAGTATCGGCTTTGTATTACACTTAGCACTTCACTTTTGCTAGGCTGGCTTTGAACTCATGATCCTCTTTCCCCAGCCTCCTGAACTGCTGGAATTTCAGGTACGGACCCCTGCACCAGGCTTATGATAAGGTTTTAATTTCTGGGATACATTTGCCTATATCTTTAATCAGTGTTGTGTTTTAAACTGGATGTGAATTTTACTTTGTATATTTTTACCTGTGGAAATAGAATTTATTGAAAGTATACTTGACTTCTTATATACAATGTATTTCCTATAATGATGCCATCTTTGTAATTTGTGAGGGGAAAAATTACAGATAGTGTTTAAAGAGCACTCACACTCCTTGAGAAAGACTTGTTTGTTGTAAAAGTTTGTTGTAAAGTGGGAAGAGGCTCTTCAAAAAGATTTACATGTCAAACAGTCAGAGAAAGATATATAATAACAAAATTTTTAAGGTAAATGCACTAAGAAACAAGAGGAAGAAAACCTGCATGGATTCTGTAAGGATCATGAGAGGGAGGCCAGAAACCTTAAGGCCCGAAACCTCTCTAAAATTTAGTTGAACATTAAGTCTATCTTGATCAACAGAAAGAGAGATTTGGTGCTACCAAATATTAAAAGGGAGAAATATCAGAATTTCAGTAGAATCCAGAATATTAGGCCTTTGATGTTTATATTTCCATCTCTAATTGACCTTAAAATATTCAGTCAAATATACTCTAAAAATTGTTAGACATTTTTAAACATCAAATTCAAATTAATGTAAAATAGCAGATATTGAGAGTTCTAGAATATTAAAAACTTAGTAGAATGGAGAATAAATGATGAATTGAATAAACATATTGTTTAATTGCTTTGTGGAAAAAATAATGCCCCAATAACAGAGAAAATGAAAATGAAAATTATAGTACCTTTTGGTCTAATTATGTAAAAGGAATACATTCCTATCTGTCCAATGCAGTTATATATTTGCTCAGTCTATTGCAGGATCACTTCCCTCATCTCCCCTAGCATGTGCTACTTTTCCTTATACATCTTCCTGCTGACCCTCATCTGTGACATTCATAGCTCTTCCCTCTGATGGGTGCTTTCAGTCTTAAGCTATGGAAGCCCCACCAAAACTGGAGTCTCAAATTCATCCGGTGTCCTGGGCCAACGATCCAGATTACAATGGCATTTAGTTCGTATCTTCTGCACCTTGTAGGAACCACAGAATAGAGGAGATCCTAGTTTTCTTTGATTGGCAATCCTGTCATGCATGATGCACTATCTAGTTCCCTTTTTTGCTGATTAGTTAGCACAGAGACAGACCATCAAGTTGCAAACCTCAAAAGGTATTCCAACATAGAACAAAATGCTACTTTCATTTTCTTTTAGGGATACCTAATCTTTATAAATGTCTTGGAACCCACTTCTCTTGGTTTTAGGAGTGTGGGCTATGTCTAATAAATACAGAATTCCACCATAAGCCAATAACATCCTTAATTTTCAGTCCTGTCCTTATATTGACTAGAATAGGACTGGATAGAATGCACTAAATTTCTGAGTGGCCATTTTGAATAGCCCTGCAGGGGTTTGGCTAATTTTGATTGAAGGCGAATTTTTATATTGAAAGTGTAGAGGAGGTAGTGCATTTTGTTCTCAATTCAGGGTTTAGTTAAATTATTGAAAGGCAGGAAAAAAATGTCATGAGATATGTGACTGCATGTAAAATATTTTCTCATGGGATTGTTGACTGTCCTAAATGAAATGCCGTGTGTTAGGACACATGCTTTGAATATTTTAGACATGCAATGGAAGTTACGATGATCATGTTTCCCCTTTGCATTTGTTTTCCCCCTTTGCATCTTGAAATTATTTCTTACTCCAGTGTTCGTCACATGGTCCTATTCAGATTATTTTACTTATCTCAATTTGGCATTTACTAGTTCCTCTAGCTCTCATCAACTTGTAGGCAAATATTAACATGTATGCCTTCCTATGTCTGTCTATATATTTTGTAGGCCATTTCTTTCAAGTTCCAAGCTCATGTAGCAAACTGTCTCCAGAAGATTTCTGTGCAGTCATTTCAGCCTAATCTCATCTTCAAGACCCCATTTGCAATCTAACCAGACCTACTTTTCTTCACCATAACTTCTATCATTTCTGTCTTTGATAATGTTTTATCCTTCTAATCACTTAATATAAAAACTTTCCAATTTTCTGTTAAACTTCCTCTTCCCTCTTCTCTAAAGAATTTAGCCACATAATGTATGTTATCAATTTTTATTATGAAACAAATACAATTATTTATTTTTGCTTCTCCTTGCAAAAGGCAGAGACACCCTCTTATAATCTCATGAATGGGTCATGGTGAAAACCCATGAACTGGTGTCCCTTTTTCCCATCTCCAAATCATATTATCCAGACTTTCTCTAACAAATCTACATGTATTAATCACTGTTTTCACAAAGCCACTTTCTTGTTAAAAAGGAAACTTCAATAATTCCTTTTTCTTTCAAAATAAGTTCAAACACCTTGCTAAGACATTCATAGACTCAAATATCCCTAAGTAAGCCTCTAAATTCCCCGTGAAATTCTCTGCTTCAGCTAAACTGTTCTATTTAATTTCCAAAATGTAACTTGCTCATCTATATAGAGAATATACTATTTTTCTTCCTTGCTTAACTGAAGCCTATGCTTTTAATAACTACCATGAATTTTTTGTTTTCAATGAAATGTTCTAGGCTACACCATCCTTTAAATCCAACACCATCTTTTGTCTCATGTATTCCTTTTTTATTTGGTTACACTGAAATTTCTGAGAGCTTAATATATTATAGATCCTCATTATTTTGTTTTGTATCCATTATTTCATTTAACACTTTCAAAGTAATTAAAAAGGAATGAGTATTACATCCACATTTTTCAGATAGAAACTTAAGCTTAAGGATGTTGCAAAATACAATCAAGTTTCTTTATATGGCAGGTTCAGAATTCGAACAATGAAGTACTGATTGTGAATTCCTTTTATTTTCATTATCACATGTTGAGATATTTGAAAGTTCTAAATTAATGGGGATGAAAAAGGAGTTTTGATTTCATGATTAAAACAATTTTTCAAAGGACTATTGAGAACTGAGGGCAGACTGAAAGTGCTAAGGTGTAAATGGGTGCTAATGAAATAAGGTAATAAAGTTGCTTAATCATTTTTGTATTATTTTATTTCCTTTATAGAATTTTTAAAAATACCTAAATGGGTTTTATGTAGTTACCTAATGATTTAAAGAAAAAAG
Source organism: Sciurus carolinensis (assembly GCF_902686445.1). Lineage (NCBI taxonomy): Eukaryota > Metazoa > Chordata > Mammalia > Rodentia > Sciuridae > Sciurus > Sciurus carolinensis. The sequence goes on from NC_062214.1 coordinate 147,495,361, forward strand.
AAAAAGACACAGTGGGAAAGAAAGGTAAAATGATTTTTCAAATAAAATAAAACTATGCTATGAAATCTTCTTTGGACAGCCATTTTTATGAAGGACATTATATAGTTAAGATGTATTCTTGTTGAGGTAACATCAAATAGCAAAATGCCACAGATAATGTCACATATGTGCATATAATTGTAAGCTCCACATATGCCTCTTTCTTATGACCTTTGTTTCACATTGTCTTTTCTTTGCCATAGAATCATTAATAAGTATGATGAAGAGGGAACTGAAATTCATGCAAGTGTGGCTAAATTATTTCTAGAAAATCAAAAAGTGCTATAGCCGTTAGGATTTAAAATTAATGTGTGCATTTTTCTTATTAATAATTATACCCATTTAAGACAACTATTACTCCCATAATGTGAATTTAATGAGGAAAATATATGAGAATATTATACATTTTATTTCTGTTGAAATAACAAGCTCTTTCACTGACATCTAATGTAGGTGTCATTAATAGGAAAAAATCAATTAATTCAAACACAAATTGGTGAAAATTGAAAGAAATAATTCACATAGAACATACTGCCATCAGAGTATTAGAAAATAGACTATAGGCTACTGTACCGCAGTAACATGTCATAAATAATGTGTTGACTGATGCTGTGCTCTTCAAGTCATGCATCTATTTCCATGCCATTTCCCATAAAGCCAACAAACCATTGAGAAACTAGTGTTGAGCAACATTTTAATTATTTAAAATTTTGAAATAAAAACAGGACAGAAAAATTATAAAAATAATACAAATAAGTTCTATGTAGCTTCATCCACTTCTCCAAGCATTAATATTTTAATACACTTAGTTTTTTATTCTCTCTACACACATACAATATTTTCTAAATGAGTCTAGTAAATTATAGCCATCATATCCTTTATACTTCATTGCATATTATCTAATAATATTATTCTTATACCTAATCAGATTGCAAGAACAAAAATCAAACTCCTGACATTAATACTATGTTTTTATCCAATATACAAACTTATTTTCATTTTTTGATACCAGGGATTGAACCCTGCACATTGAACCACTGAGCCACATCCCCACCCCTTTTTGTATTTTAATTAGAGACAGGGTCTCATTGAATTGCTTAGGGCCTCACTGAGATCCTGAGGCTGGCTTTGAATTTGTAATCCTGCTTCAGCCTCCAGAGCCACGGGGATTACAGGGGTACAATTTGTCCCTAGCAATATTTTAAAAACAACATTGTATGTAATTTTGTATATTTTTCGGCTTCTGAAAAATTTTAAAGCATCGAAATGCCAGGTTTTTAACATTTTACTTTCCTTTTACCTTCTTTTCTGAGAAACTCTTGGAATAAGTCCCTTAGAGCAATTTAAATTTTCTCTTTTCCCTGACTTATAGCTTGATTTATATAATTCATAATCCTGATTCCTATGTAAGTCATCCATTCATGTTCCTCCCCCAAATCCAGAGAACTTCCAAATGCAAAGATAGTGCCCTGAACATGTACACGCTGACACCTAAAAGCAAACAGGAATAAATAATGCATGCATGCCAAGCAAGTTCAATTTACAAAGTTAGACCTGCATTTGTTAGGTTGTGGGCTACTGACATTCCCACTACTAATTTTTAATGAGATGGTGAGAAGCCTGGAAACTACATCAGATTCCTGAGAACAGAGGTGCAAATGTAAGATGGAATGTATTCAATATAGAACATTATGTATTCTCAGAAGGCCTGCCTTGAAGTTCTATAGACATGGAATACAGGATCCATACTAAAGAAGAAAACCACAGAGTAGAAGTGTTTCACAAGAGTAAGTTTCAGTGATTTCAGTGATTTTTGTGTTTTTAAATAGGAAGTAAGGCATTTATATTTTACTATACTTTTACTGTGTACTTCACAGAGACTGTGCAATAACTAGCGCTTAATGTCTTAAAATACAGATACATGTAAAGTCTTGCATGAAGAGAAAACTAATTTTTCTTTAATAGTTTTGGGGGGGCTTTCTAAAAGGCTTCAGTTTAAGAGTTACTTAAAGTAGGTCTTTAAAGATAACAAGTGATATAAAAACATTAAAAATCTCTTGCATGTTATATCTTTGAAAATCACCTGCATATTCATTTGAGGGAAGGCTTTTATAAAAATATTTGTGTTTTCATTAGTATGTACTACGTAAGTATATTCATCTACTTAAAAGCACGTATAAAGTAAAACTGTGAATTATATTTGCATATGTACAGTTTTATATTAATATTGAACCAATTCAGAGAGTATATAAAAAGTCATAAAATACATATTTTTTGAACTATTTTTGGCAATTGCAACTGTTGATTTACTGAAATAGGTTACTACATGACCAAAACAATCTTTTAAAGAAATTAAAATGATATATCTCACACATTTTCTAGATCTAATGGTATTAAAATAGCTACAAGTAATTTTTTGAAGTGAAAATTTGTCGGGGTCCTCTCTGCCATGTCCCCCGAGGAGGAGGAAAGGGTTGACTGCTGGAGGAGGATGTTGGTCATTTTTCTTTCTGTTACCCCAAAAAACTTATCTACTCAATAAACACATGAGAGCCAATACTCTTTTTATGAGAGGGGGTGTGATGGGTCCGGGCCATACCAACTCAGGCCTGTTTACAACAATGAGTCACCCAACTCTCCTTTATTTATAATATGCAGGTAAAAAGGGGGCAAGGACTGGGAGGAGCTGCTTCTTTGATGGACAGAATAGGGTGGAGTTAGGGGAGTCATCCTCTTAGGGGGAAAATTCCAGAAGGAGACAGGGAACCACTCCCATGCAACAGCCACATATTTCCCGGCAATTCCTAGAAGCCAGGCCTCTGCTCAACCTAGTCTGATTCTGCTAACTAAGGAAGGCTTCCCACCAAAATTTGTATATTATCTTATAACTTTTTCACTGTAGAATACCTTTGACATCCAAAAAGTGTTTTCTACCCATCTTGAAATAATCCATTTCTGCATGTCTGTGTGATTTTGAATTCTTTAGTGACTTATTTGAATGCAAGAAACATTTTTTGTGTGTGCTGAAATTTGGAGGGTGGAAATAAAACAGTAGTTATTGGATTTTTGCTCAAAATGTTGGAGTGGGTGCCCCCGTGGCTCTCACATATTGATTGGGCTTGCCTGCTGGCTCCCATGTCAGGGGGCAACCAGGCTGACCATTCCTCCACCTCCTGCGGGAGCTCCACTGATTCTGGGTCAGGCCATGCTTAATAGTGTGACAAAGGGTGACAGCTTTTCTTGCAGGATACTTTGGGTTCCTGTCTATCTTTTTAGTTTCTAGTCAGCTTATGCTCATGGATTCCAGGTCCTGGTCGTGGATTTAAGCTTGTCTTTGCTCTACCCACTTCATGTTTATCTTTCTTTTTCAACTGCTACCATGCGGTCCTCAGGCTCCCACAAGGAGAGGAAAGATAACATTCTCACAGGGGTTAAATAACACTCATAACGGCTTATCTGTTCTGTTTTTCTGGTTGAACCCTAACCGATCCAGTTATAATGATCATAGAAATAATTGATAAATCAGGAGAGAAAAATAACACAAAATGTAATCTGACAACATAAGGTGACATAAAAACAATGTCCACAGACATCTTTTCAAATAGTTTGCATTCATAAGACTCTGTATATTGTGGCATTCTTAGAAATTCTAGATAACTAAAAGGTGCCAATAACTAATCTAATTAATTAATTAATTAATTAAAATTAATTAATTTCTTAACTCCAAAGCAGCTAATCCTATGTTTCTGGAGCTGGAGTTGTATCAATTCCATCTCCCCTTTGTTGGTGGGAATCCAGCTCATTTCTACAAATTGCAAGTACTAAAGGGACATTATATGGCAAGAGAAAGAAGGATTTGCTTTTTCCTGATTACTTTTCTTGTAAGTGTTGCCCTAGCAATGCTGACAAAAGCAGCTGGTTATAGGAGACAGCTCCTTTAGTTAAGCCTAAGCCAGTTCACCCAAAACTCTGTAAGAACCAGCCAGCCAGTCCTGCCTCTCAGAGGACTGATTCCTTCTGTGGGGCTTCTCATCTTATCTGATGAGGCACGAAAGAAAGAAAAAAAGTATTGTACTTAGAATAGTATGTACTTTTTTAGTTCACTCAGTATCGTATTTTATTTTCAGCATTTCAACACCTGTTTAACCAGATCCTGTGTTACATTATCTCTGTTGACAATGCCTAGAGTGCTTTCTGAATTCCAACTAGATCTTAAATGATAGGAAACAAACACTAATTCTTTTTCACTAAAATAATTTGTTAAAATATTTTGTATTATAACTTCATTTACCACTTCATAAAATGTTTGATCACAAGCTACAACTGATTATCTGCATATCATATAGAAATAAAGAATTACAGTGTGGTTTTTATTTAGCTGGTTTACAAGACACAATACTAGGATAAAGTAGAGCACGGTTATTTTTGCCATATTGCCTGTGACCATAATATATGATCCTAAGATCCTAAGATACTGACTTTTCCTTCCAGATTCTATTGTCAGAATTTATGGATGTGCTAACTTTTTTTCAGCACGTAATTCACTTTTTAAATCTCTTGGTTTCCCTTTGTTCTAGTAGTATTAACATATGCCAGTGTTTACTCTTTCTTCACAATGATTGACACCGAATAATTATTCAGTTGGAAAGTTTTTTTCGAGAATATTCTTATGTCTAAATAAATAAATTATTCTAGAAAACATTTTAAGAATGAGACTATAATAGCATTAATTTTCTACTTAAAAACATTCAGATAACTTAAATTTTATACTGGATGATTATTTACCTTGTTTGAGCCAATTGCTATTTTTTTGTACTTGTTATTTCTAGCACATATTTTTTCACGTGCACAGTCTATATTTTAACACTTTTTGAAGGTGTTATTTTATGAGTAGTTGCACCTAACCTTTGTCTCAAGTGACCTGTTGGGATATCTAGGTGTGACATGCTATCTCTAGGATATTTTTAAATCATAGAGGGGTGAATACATTTTTTTTTTATTGAATACTCACCTTTCTAGAAAGGAACTGTGGTCACTTCAGAATATGTGTTTGTATATATGTGTATATATAAGAAAGAAGGCAGGATAGGGAGGAAGGGGGAAGGGGGGAAAGAGAATGTCGAAGTAAAGCTGTGGCATTCAGAAATAAAGGGAAAATGTCAATTTACCCTGGGCCCTGAAAAACAATCTTTTAAAAGTTCAGGCATGCCCACAACTAAAAAGCAGTGAACTTTAAATGGTTTAGACTGTTAGTAATATATGTACACTGAATTCTGACTCTTTTTCTTGATGATTAGATTTTGGGCTTGGGCTCATAAATGGTCAAAATTTTACAAATCAAATACTTCCAATTATATATCTTGCTTCCCAGATCGTAGAACTATTTAAAGCTTTTCAAAAGAAGTCTCAAAGATGAAAGGTCATTTTTTTAAAGCAGCCTTCAAAATACAAAAGAGTTTCGTAAAGAAATTGGAGAAAAAGTATAGACCAGTTGGGCCTGAAGTTAGTAATTTAGAATAGTTAATAGTCCATTTGTCCCAGGTTTATTTTTTTCTGTTCTTTTCTGTGCTGTTCTGTACAAAAGAGGACAGAAAAAACCTCTGTCTCTCTCTTTCTCTTCCTCTTTGTATGTGTGTGTGTGTGTGTCTACTGACAGCTCCAACATTACATGATCTTTAGCCCTTATAATGCCATGAGAGACCTTTACCCCTAATTGTATATATCAACTTTCAGTGAGGGATTACGATTGACTCTGTTTGGATTAAGTGATTTCCTCTTGGATCAATTGCTATTAACTGGGGAAAGAAGATTTTTTTCCCCTTCTTTTTTCATGTCAGATGGTTAATGTGCCAATGTCTTAACAAGGTTCAGAGGGAGGCACATCTCACACAATAGTGTGAACACCCAGTCATCACGTTTATGAACTGAAGGATCAGAAACAGGCATTTTGTTTGGCTAAGTCTTCACTTGTATCTTTCCTGAGGTCAAAGTACATATAAACTCTCTATCCATATTGACTTTTCTGATGGTACAAAGATTTATATCACCCTGAGATGAAATATGCAACACATAGCTTTAAATTGCCTTGAGTGAATGAGAAAAATAATCAACTTTTGTTTTTATGAATGAAGTGAGTTATTCTATTTATTTTTTATTTTTTGGTGGTACTGGGGATTGAACCCAAGGGTGCTTTACCACTGAATTGCATCCCCTGCCTTTTTTGTTTTTTATTTATAACAGAGTCTCCTTAAGTCGCCCAGACTGGTTTTGAACTAACAATCCTCCTGTTTCAGTTTCTGAGTCACTGGGATTACAGGTGTGTGCTACCATGCACAACTCAGTTATTACATTTAAAATGAATTGTCAAAACTCCATTTTTCCCAAGTTTGTAGCTATCATAGAACAAAACCACTAAATCTGTGAGTAAAGGATAATTTTGTTTAATGTTTCCATTTATACTAACTGAAATAATATTTTATAATTTTATAAAAAGGGCACGAACTGATAAAGTATAAGATTTCTAGTACCTATTATTCCATTTTATGAATGTTACTGAACCATTTCGTGCTATGCCTTCAGCACAACCCAGTTAACACTGTAACACAATTCAGAACTTCACATAATCTAGATGGGCCCATTCATAAATTACTCATCTGGAAATATTTCACATAAGGAAAAATGAACTTGTTTAAGTGATCTGTAAGAGGCAGTTGAAATCCAACCATGTCATAAAGATTTTCAACTATTGAAGTTAGAAAAAAAGTATTGCTAACTCTAAATTCTTTTAGCACTTATCATGTGAACCATTGATTTAGTATTAAAATAACTGAATTTTTCATTTATTTCTATAAAATAACTGATTTTTATCATTTATTTATATAATTTATACACAGAGGCTTTATTTAAACTATAAACTTTGTAAAATTGTGTGTGTTTTAGTACTAAACATAGTAGGCCCTAACATATGTTGGTCTAGTATTGATGGATATTACAGTGCTCTCTTGTACAGGATATGCTGCAGATGAGTTACATGCATAATTCCCTTGCATTATCCCTTGTTTACTCCACCATAAGATATTGTCTTTCATCCATGGAAAATATTTAGGAAAGTTGCCATGTTTGTTTCCATGGGTGATTGTCATGATGCCAAAGAAAATCAGTAGCTTATTTTAATAATTTATCATTAATAAAGAAGGATAATTACAGGACGGCTATTTGTGATAAGATATCCCAAGGATATTCATGCAGAATATAGTTCACTAAACATCCAATGACGCCTTGAATGGGACAATTTCTATGAAGTTATAGAATATTCATATAATCATCTAAACACAATTGTTTTCCAGACTCTTCACTTTTCATATAAGTGAACTTGGAATTAAAGTCCCTAGGTACCAAAGACTTCATCTTTGAATAAACCGTGGGAGGGGATATTTTCCAGAGGCAATTCCTATAGATGTCAGAATATTTCAAGAATTTCATGTTCCAATTTGCAATTGTACAGTAGGTTTATCATTCTATAATTCTCTTCTCCAAAATCTTAAGGGGCATATTTCATAGACTTTATAGTTACAAAGTTCAATGACAGCAGTTGAAAGATTTGACTCTGTGATAGTTCAAAGGAATCTGGGTCATTGTTTATTGGATATGTAGGAACATAGAATATTTTACTCAAAACTAAGGTAAATTGACTTTTTATGTTATAATGAGATTCTATATATACACTTACAAAATGCACTTATAAACTTGTTATCCTATGATATTTAAATTCCAAATACAAAGTACTCAGTGTATTATTAAATGTAATTATTTAAATAAAAATATTTTGATAAGGAATTGAAACCATCCTGTCTTATCTCAAATTGGTAATTTTTTGAATTTGCTAACTTTCCTATATGTTTCAAATAATGTAACATTTAAGAAAAATAAAATAGCATTTTACATTTAATATCAAATGCCTAAATATTCAAGACACAAATAGCTACTAGAGAATTGGTTATGTTCATTTCTGCACTGAAAAGAAAACTGTCCCTAATCTGAACTTTGAGTCTACTGCCAGAGATTTCCTCCAAATCAGTACATAACAAGCAGATTTCTCTTTGCAAATGTTAAATCCCATTTTCTTTAGAATCAACCAGCCTCACAGCTTTTCCTCTCTTGATGTCAATGGTAGGGTTGTGAAAGCAAACAGCTGTCCCTCTATTACTTTTTTTCATTACATGGTACAGACCGTCACTGGCTCTTATAAATTCAGATTGAACTGAACAGGCTGAAGAAGTTCATTTCAGGGTCAAGCTCCCTGAAATAGCATGAAATTGTGCATGACTGGAAATAGAGGGTTTTATCTTTGTGGCAAAGGTTGTAAAACAGGATCATCTGTTCTTTTAACCATTACTCTTCTTGGACTCTGTAACTTTCGCTGATTTCAAGTAGAAACCATCACTTGGTTAAGAGATGGGGGATATTATAACCTACCTATGGACGTGGTCTTGATTGAAGTTCTGCTTCACTGACATATTCAATAAATTATAATTAGTCCTCACAGACTTAATATTCACAAACCCAGGTTTACTGGAGTGTGCTGTGGAAGATTCAGTCATGCAAACTAGGGCAATATATTGATGCACATGTGGTACATACTTTAGTGACATTATTTCTGTTTGATCTGATGTTCCTTCTACACAGCAATATTTCATCAAATCTAAAAATGTCCTCTTTGTAATTCACAATATAAAAATATTTTTTGCAATATCAACCATAAATGCAACAATGTGTACTTCAAGATAACTGAGAAGATATTGTGAAAATAACACTATAATAACTTTTGAATGACTTTATGGATGGTGGTAATCAGATAAATATTCATTCAACAAGCATTCCTAAAGGAGTGGTTAGAACTTTCCACATTCAAACAAAGTCATGTCCAATTAATTTTATTTTTTGATGTAACTAGGAGAAAATAATATACATTATAAAATGAAGGTGAGGCACATAGAATTGCTCTAGGTGCTGATAATATTTTTAATACTATATTAAACTGTACTATTTGGTATTGTCTAAATTTTCTTTATGTTAAGTGCAGGAATATTGAGGCATTCATATTGCATTTTCTAGTTTTTGGCTACTTTAGAATATATCTCATAAAAAACATAATTTGAAACTTATTCTTCATTTTCATACTTGAAGTTATATGTGGAATGCATGTATATATGTATAGGGTCTCACTTGATTAGACACTTGACATTGCTCCTGGTTTGTGCCACATATAGAACTGATATTTATGACCTTCATGTGTCTGAAGTCATATACTGAATTTCTTCCATGTGTTTTATTTTTCATCTGTAATTTATTCTCTCAATTATGCACATAACATTGAATTAATTAAACACAATTTCCCTTGAACAGAAGTTTAACTCCAACCTTTACAATTTCTGTCATATATCATTTAGAACCATTCCAGATTTTTTCTTCTCAAGTGTGAATTTCAAGAGCCATCAATAATTTTACTATAGATAAAAACAATTTACCTCTAGAATTAAAAGCAAGTATTCTAACAGGTTCTGACCCTCAATACTTTTTTTTTTTTTTTTAATTTACAGGTGCATTAGACAAATTAGAGCATTTACATGATCTTTCTTGTTTGCAGTTTGTATAAGGATGCATATATTCATTCTTTGGAAAAAATGGAGGGAATAAATATGAAGTCAATTCTTAAAAAATGTTTAGAAATTGTGATCTATGAGGAAAAATAGAAATTACAAAGTTAGAAAAGATAATAAAGCACCTATATCTTCAAGTATTGCAGGCTTGAATGAGAAATTTCATTCTAAAGTGAAAGTAATGACTATATTTGAATTAGGTTTTTACTTAAGACATTTATTCTAATATTACATTTACTTTAAATTATCTTCATATTACATATGTTCATTTTCTCAATACATTTGTCTATGTGATCATTTTGAAGTTACAAATTCCTAATGTATATAGATCAATCTTAAGTCTGAAATTTAAAAATGTTATGTTTTATAATTATCACCAAAGTACAACTTTCCTTAATATACAAGAATTACTGAATATTTAAATAAGTGAAAAACTATAGAAAATCATGTATATTTGAATTACACTAATAATACTTTTGGTAAACTGATTTTTTTATTTTTGATATTACATTTTTCATTTTTGTTGTGAGAACAATTTGAAATATGTTTAGTTTCAAAACATAGTTGAATAATTTGATATAATAAAATTTAATACATAGTAGTTACTTCAAATTCTGTATAGACGTATTTTTAGAGGCACTTAATATTGAAAACTCTTTCACTAATTTAGGTATTTTCAAATGTACTAGTTGGATGTTTCCATTAGAGCTGAGCAGTATTATCACATATTTTAAAAGACTATATTATTTTGTCTCATAGTCTTTGGAATGAAAAATAAAGAAAAAGGAAAGTATCTTTTTTATATTCATAGAAACCGTATGATAAGCTTAGGTTGACAAAAATTTTATCTATCAACTCTTTAAATAGATAGGTTCAAATAGCATTCAATGGCTTTGTTGGTGCTTTCATATTTCCCAATTATTTTGCCCATTTTCTTGAACTTCATGCCTTTCTAGGATTTCATTTGGGGGATTACAGTTTGGAATAGTTCCTTGCTAGTCTTTCTGCCACATAGCATAATAAGATTATTTTGTTTGGTTTCTCTTTCCCACTCATTTAAATGAAACTTGAAACACAATTTTGATGCTAAGGTAATTAGAGGTTCTGTGGTCTAAAGAATGTAAGACATTTTCAGTTTTCAAGCTGACTATAAACATTTCCTTACATTTTAAATTCAATGATATAGATATTTACAAATGATAATAGGTTAAAAGTTATTGAATTTTTAAAAAAATCATAACCTATTTTTTACCAAACCATCAAATAGATTTAAATTATCTCTATTAGATTGTTAATAGTTTTCTACTGTAAATCAAAAGTGCAGATATTCAAGGAAGACTATGTGGTGGAAGTATGAGTAATAAAAAAATGGTAGATCTTCTTCTGTGAAGCGTCTGTTCATTTCCTTACCCCATTTGTTGATTGGGTTATTTTTATTCTTGGTGTAAAGTTTTTTGAGTTCTTTATAGATTCTGGAGATTAGCGCTCTATCTGAAGTATGTGTGGCAAAGATTTTTCTCCCACTCTGCAGGCTCTCTCTTCACATTGCTGATAGTTTCCTTTTCTGAGAAAAAGCTTTTTAGTTTGAATCTATCCCAACTATTGATTCCTGCTTTTATTTCTTATGCTTTGGGAGTCATGTTAAGGAAGTCTGATCCTAAGCTGACATGATGAAGATTTGGATCCACTTTTTCTTCTATAAGGTGCAGGGTCTCTGATCTGATACCAAGGTCCTTGATTCATTTTGAGTTGAGTTTTGTGCAGGGTGAGAGATAGCAGTTGAGTTTCATCCTGCTGCATATAGATTTCAAATTTTCCCAGCACCATTTGTTGAAGATACTATCTTTTCTCCATTGTATGTTTTTGGCACCTTTGTCTAGTATGAGAAAACAGTATTTTTTGGGTTTGTCTCTGTGTCCTCTATTCTGCACCATTGATCTACCTGTCTATTTTGGTGACAGTACCATGCCATTTTTGTTACTATTGCTTTGAAGTATAGTTGAAGTTCTGGTACTGTGGTACCCCCTGCTTCACTCTTCTTGCTAAGGATTACTTTAGCTTTTCTGGGTCTCTTATTTTTCCAAATGAATTTCATGATTGCTGGTCTATTTCTATGAGGTACATCATTGGGATTTTAATTGGAATTGCATTGAATCTGTATAGCACTTCTGGTAGTATGGCCATTTTGACAATATTAATTCTGCCTATCCAAGAACATGGGAGAGCTTGTTCAACATCTCTAGTAATAAGAGAAATGCAAATCAAAACTACCCTAAGATTTCATCTCACCCCAATTAGAATGGCGATTATCAAGAATACAAGCAACAATAGGTGTTGGTGAGGATATGGGGAAAAAGGTACACTCATACATTGCTGGTGGGATTGCAAATTAGTGCAGTCACTCTGGAAAGCGGTGTGGAGATTCCTTAGAAAACTTGGAATGGAACCACCATTTGACCCAGCTATCCCACTCCTTGGCCTATACCCAAAGGACTTAAAATCAGTATACTACAGTGATGCAGCCACATCAATGTTCATAGCTGCTCAATTCACAATAGCCAGACTGTGGAACCAAACTAGATGCCTTTCAATTGATGAATGGTTAAAGAAACTGGTATATATACACAATGGAATATTACTCAGCCATAAAGAAGAATAAAATTATGACATTTGCAGGCAAATGGATGCAGTTGGAGAATATCATGCTAAGTGAGATAAGTCAATCCCAATAAACTAAAGGCTGAATGATCTCTCTGATAAGCAGTTGATGATACATAATGGGGGTTGGGAAGGAGGCAAGAACGGAGGAAGGAAGGATGGATTGTATAGAGTAAAAGGAGGGGTGGGAGTGATGGGGGAAGGAAATATAACAGAATGAGAGAAATGTCATTACCCTATGTACATGTATGATTACACAAATGGTATGACTCTACTTCATGTACAACCAAAGAAACAAGTTGTACCCCATTTGTTTACAATGAATCAAAATAAATAAATTATTAAAAAAGGGTAAATGTTTCTTTTTTCTGAATATGTTGTCATTCTTTAGAACTCCTATCAGTTATTCTCCTAAATTTTAACCATGCTCATTTTTTAATATCCAATTCTCATTCATTTCTTGTCAGGGTCAAATTTATGAAAAGTGTTTCTATAAATAGGACACTGAAATATAAAGATTAATAGAGTTTAAAGGAAAAGGTTTGAGGGACAAGGGACTTATAAAGCAACCTTCTACATTCTGTCTTAAGATATCTAATTGCATCCTGTTTTTATAAAGAATATTGATTGAAGGTGAAAATTTACTTGAAATAAGATTGTTTCACTAAACCAATGTTTTAGACATTTGATTTGTTAGATAATGTATTATGATTATACTCTTATTTGTGTACATGTGATGTATATTATAATACAAATAAAAATAATAATAGCATTCATTAGAATAATGGAAGAATTAAATATCATAAGAATCAGTAAGAAGAATGAGATTGGAAAATATAAAGTCAGAGAATTTAAAAGTGTTTTGTTTTCTAAGTGTTGCTATTTTTGATATTGCTTTAAAATTGATAAGAATGTTTAGAAGCACAGAAATACAATGCCCCAGAGAGAAAATTGGTCATTGGATTCATATTTAGGATAAATATAGTTGATGAATTCATTCCATTTTCTGACTATCTATTCTTCCTTAGGTGTTGTGCTGCTACAGGATCTCCTAAAAAGAATAAAATTTTTTCTATGAAGATTTTAATATTAAAAATGCGGATATGGGCCCCTTTTATAAAACCTTGATTATTTCTAATTTCGTGGGAAACTTCATTGTTCTTCTAAAGAAGTGATACTCTAAAAATTAAAAGCTTCTCTGTTTTCTTTTAAGTGATTGCATGTAATCACACAGAGCTATGATTTTTAAGAACATATTAATATCCTATGACATTGAAAGGGGAATTAAAAGTTTTGGGTAAGAACAGTTTCTGAGATAAATTAGATCCTAATCAGTTATTTTTTTTCTTTCTTTAGTTTTCTTAGAATTGTGGATACTCATTCTGTACAAATACTAACAACAACAACAAAAAAACTGATCTGGTATCAAACAAACAAAATAATATATGACAAGTTGCTTAGTATGAGTGAAAGTTCACATCTTTCTGCTAGTCACGACCAGCGTGACTAAACTCTCGGGTCCGGTGAGGAACAAAGGGGGATTGGAAAATGAATATTCACAGACACAGATCTTGAAGATTAAGATGGGATCAGGTGGAGTGCTGCTCTCTGATGGAGATGTAGATCTAAAGAGTTACACCAGCAATCTTTACATGTCTCATTATCAGGTTAAAGACTGTGAAGCATTACTCTTTGTATTCAGGAAAGTTACAGAAACTAGGACATCATATGTAGTTTTTCCACAGTTGTAATCCATAGTTGCAAAGTGCAATGTTAGGAGCTTTGTGTAGCTCTCAAGAAAGTCCATTGTTTAAAGTTACTGTAAGGCAGACAGGAACTGGAGAAGTGGAGCTGGTGAAACATTGTGATTGTCTAGCATGAGTTCCTTCCTTCCCAGGAGCTGTGTGCCTGAGATCAAGGTTAGAACTGATAGGGCTCTTGCACAGAGCCTCCTCATGCAGGGCATTGCCACAGCAGCTAAGCATCCTGTGCCCTTGCACAGAAACATTCCCAGTAACCTGGCATGCCGCAGCCATGAGGGCATTAGAGACCCCCAATCTCAGTCACTGTTCTCCTATCCTCTGTCACCGCTCTCCACGGACCACTGTATGTAAAAATTGCTTAAATTTTGATTTTATCATCTTAGGTTTTTATAGCAATTAAAATATTTAGAAGTAAGGTGTAAACAACTTCAAACTAAATAAGTTGAAGAGTTAAACAATTAAATTGAATTGTTCTAACTTCAGAGATATATATATATATATATATATATATATATATATATATATATATACCATGAAGTTATTTAGCTATTGCTTGACTAATCTGTGATAATTCAAATGGAATAATGACATCTATTATGGAGTCTTGATCCAAAGTCAGCTTCTTGGAGTTCCAAGTTCCATATCACTCCCTCTGAAATGCTTTCCTGAATTACCCACAGAAATGGATAAATGAGGTTACCCACCAGTGTCCTGTGCTGCTTGTGCTGCTTTTTTTTAGTACTTATGCTTTGTTTTTTCCTCTGCAAGGGCACAAAATATCCATAAGTTGTTAGATCTCTTATGGTTTTGGAGGGAAAAATGATAATCAAAGTGGTAATATTATGTTTTAATTTTTTTAGTTTATACTCTTTAATATTACATAGAAAGATAGGACTTCTCATTTTTTATAAAAAGTTTAATGCAAATATAAATTAATAAAATGTTCTAATGCTATTTAATGTACACCTAATTATGTGCAATGAACTTTAAAAAATATTAAGATTTTTCATACTTTAAATACAACCTAAAGGCAATGAGTATATTGAAGTTATTTTACAAATAGCACTATTCAGTTTTCATTCTTTTATGGATTATTTCTGTTTAAAAAGATAGACATTTATAGATACTGTATTATATTAAAATGAGTCTTAAAATGTCAGTAGTCTCAGATGATTATATAGCATGCAAAGCCAATGACCAAATCCCATGCAGAAAAGTATTCAGAAAGATTAGTATGGCTGGTTGTGGTGGCACATTCCTGCAATCCCAGTGGCCCAAGATGCTGAGGCAGGAGAATCCCAGTTCAAGGTCAGCCTAAGCAACTTTGGGAGGCCCTTAGCAACTTAGTGAGACCCTGCCTTAAAATTTAAAAAGAAAATTTAAGATAATTGGGGATATGGCTCAGTGGTTAAGCACCCCTGGGTTCAATCCCTGGTACAAAAAATAAATTAGTAGATAAGTCTATGTTAAATAAGTTTGGATCTTCAGTAAAGTAATGTTCTGTGTAGAGATGTTTGTCATCTGGATCCAACAGCAATGATGATCCATTCCAGTAAGTGGACAGTTGACTGAATCCAGATCAGCAAATATGGGATGAAGAACAAGTATGCTTATGATATAATTCTAGGGATTCAAAACCACTCAAATATTAAATACACATCAAATGAGTCATCACTGACTTTAATAATTGTGACTACCATTGTGGAATCCTATTATCACATTGATTATTATTATTATGCAGTTCAGCAAATCAGTCTCAATTTAAACACATCTGAAATGTGACATTGATATATGTGGAATCATTTTTGGTAATATAATTGCTAAGATCTTTCCCTTAAAAATTCCAAGTTTTTCAAGTCCATCTGCTTCTTTCTAGTGTAGATCTGTAGCCAGACTTCCTGGGTTTGTAATCAGACCCGAACCCTTATTGTGTGATATTAAACTCAATATACTCAATGTCCTTTTCAATAAAACAAAAAAGTCACAATGGTACTAATCAATACCATAGGTTTATAGTGAGTGTTAAATGAATTTATTTAAGCAAAGTTCTTATAAGAATGCCTGGCAGGGGCTGGTGAGATAGCTCAGCTGGGAGAGTGCTTGCCTCGCAATCACAAGGCCCTGAGTTCGATCCCCAGTACTGAAAAAAAAAAAAAAAAAAGAAAAGAAAAAAAAAGAATGCCTGGCAGGTAGAAAATACAATGGAAGTGTTCGTTATTATTTCCCCACTGGAAGTGTCTGAGTTTAATCTTGTAGACTCTTTAAGGACTGTTTCAGATGATTAGTGCACGCATGACATACACATGTACAAAATCTTAGAGTTGCAATTTGAAAGTCTAGGGTGGCATGTGTTTCCTATCTTTTTATAGCAATAAGGGATTTTTTAAAAGTATTTTTATTAGTTGTTGATGAACCTTTTATTTTATTTATTTATATGCAGTGCTGAGAATCGAACCCAGTGCTTCACACATGCTAGGCAGGCACTCTCCATCTGAACCACAACTCCAGTCAGTAAGGGATTTTCATAATGTGTCAATAGCCTAATTATTTTTCAGAGAAAGAGCTGGGAATACCTTAACAAAATCTACACATTTTGTTTGTTGATGTCTTTAATATGACTATGTCTCCAGGTTGGGACATAAGTTTCTAGTTTGGGACACAAATCACAATTTCTTGTATACTTAACACATGCTGTTTGCTTGCCAGCAGAAGAGGAAGAATTCTGTCACTTATTTGGAATGATAAATGATTAAATTACCATTAATGATAAACTTCCTGTTACTAAAATTTTAAAAACGACCCCTTTCAAAGAAACTATGGAGTCACCGTTGGTGTCACCATCACAATGCCAGATTCGCATTTATTTCCCAAATACTCTGGGGAACACTAGAATGACCTTTCATAACTTCATACTGATTGCAAGAAGAGTAGCACAAAATAAAATGAAAAGCTGAAGGAGTCACCTGGACCCTTCTACTATGAACAGCTTTTTAAATTGTAGAATCTTCTTTTAGAGTTAGTCATTTCCTCCGAGTTAAATTTTGCCATCAACAAACAATAAGTAAAAATAATCCAAGAGGATTGGAAGGCAGGGAATGTGCCATACTAACTCCTGGAGCTAATTACTTAGCATCTATCCTGGCAAAGAATAACATTATCCCACGGCTGGATCATCACAATGATATTCTCTGTCTCACTACCGTCAAAATTTTTTCAAATTTATCTTCTAATTTTTTACATACTACATTTGGATTCATCATGTACAAATGGTGTACATCATTTCATTTCTATGGTTGTTCACGATGTAGATTCATACCATCCATGTAATCACATATGTACATAGAGTAATGATGTCTGTCTCACTCCATCATTTTTCATACCCCCTCCCTCTCATTTCCTTCTACATAATCTGAAGTTCCCCCATTCTTCTCTCACTCCCTACCCCCCCACTCCCATTATATATCATCCTAAACTTATCAGGGAAAACATTCAGCCTTTGATTTTTTGGGATTGGCTTATTTCACTTAGCATGATGTTCTCCAATTACATCCATTTATTTGCAAACACCATAATATTATTCTTCTTTATGACTGAATAATATTCCATTGTGTATATATACCACAGTTTCTTTATCCATTCATCTGTTGAAGGGCATCTAGGTTGTTTCCACAATCTAGCTATTGTGAACAGAGCTGCTATAAACATTGATGTGGCTGTGTTACTGCAGTTTGCTGACTTTAGGTCCTTTGGGTATAAACCAAGAAGTGGGATAACTGGGTTAAAAGGTGGGTCCATTTCAAGTTTTCTTAGGATTCTCCATACTGCTTTCCAGAGTGGCTGCACCAATTTGCAACTCCAGCAGCAATGCAAAAGTGTGCCTTTTTCCCCACATCCACACCAACATCTATTATTGTTTGTGTTCTTGATAACAGTCATTCTAATTAGAGTAAGATAAAATCTTAGAGTAGTTTTAATTTGCATTTCTCTAATTACTAGGGATGTTGAACAATTTTTCATATATTTATTAATTGCCTATATGTCTTCTTCTGTAAAGTGTCTGCCAGTCCGTTGGCCCATTTATTGATTGGGTTCTTTGTATTTTTGTTGTAAAGTTTTGTAAGTTCTTTATAAATTTTGGAGATAAGTGCTCTATCTGAAGTGCATTTGGAAAAGATTTTCTCCCACTCTGTATAGGCTCTCTCTTCACATTCTTGATTGTATCCTTTGCTGAGAAAAAGCTTTTTAGTTTGAGTCCATCCCATTTATTGATTCTTGCTTTGACTTCTTGTGCTTTGGGAGTCTTGTTGAGGAAGTCTGATCCTAAGCCAACATGATGAGATTCAGGCCTACTTTGTCTTCTATTTGATGCAAGGTCTCTGCTCTAATTCCAAAGTCCTTGATCCATTTTGAGTTGAGTTTTGTGCAGGGTGAGAGGTAGAGGTTTAATTTTATTTTACTGGATATGGATTTCCAGTTTTGCCAGTAGCACCATTTGTTGAACAAGCTATCTTTTCTCGTTGTATGTTTTTGACTCCTTTGTCTAGTATGAGGTGACTATTTTTGCGGTTTTTGTCTTTGTGTCTTCTATTCTGTACCATTGGTCTGCCTGTCTATTTTGATACCAATACCATACTGTTTTTGTTACTGTTGTTCTGTAGTATAGTTGAATGTCTGGTATTGTGATACCTCCTACTTCACTTTTTCTACTCAGGATTGTTTTGGCTATGTGAGGTCTCTTGTTTTTCCAGATGAAGTTCATGATTGTTTTCTCTATTTCTATGAGGATGTCATTGGGATTTTAATTCGAATTGCATTGAATATATTTAGCACTTTTGGTAGAAAAGCCATTTTGACAATGTTAATTCTGCCTATCCGAGAACATGGGAGATCTTTCCATCTTCAAAGGCTTTCTTCAATTTTTTTCTTTAATGTTCTGTAGCTTTTATTGTAGAAGTTTTTCACCTCTTTTGTTAAATTATTCCCAAGGTTTTTTTTTTTTTTTTTTTTTTTTTTTTTTTTTTTTTTTTTTTTTTGAGGCTATTGTGAATGGAGTGGTTTTCCTAATTTCTCTTTCAGAGGATTCATCACTTATGAACAGAAATGCATTAGATTTACATGTATTGATTTTATATCCTGCTACTTTGCTGAATTCATTTATTAGTTCTAGAAGTATTTCTAGTGGAGGTTTTTGGATCTTCTAAATATAGGATCATGCCATCAGCAAATAGTGACAGCTTTAGTTCTTCTTTTCCTATTTGTATCCCTTTAATTTCTTTGGTCTAATTCCTCTGGCAAGTATTTCAAAGATGATGTTGAATAGAAGTGGTGAGAAAGGACATCCCTGTCTTTTTCCAGTTTTTTAGAGGGAATGCTTTCAGTTTTCTCCTTTAAGAATGATGTTGGCCATGGGCTTAGCATAGATAGCCTTTACAATGTTGAGGTATGTTCTTACTATTCCTATTTTTACTAGTGTTTTAAGCATGAAGTTGTGCTGTATTTTATCAAATGCTTTCTCAGCATCTATTGAAATAATCATGTGATTCTTAACTTTAAGTCTATTGATGTGATGAATTACATTTATTGATTTTCAGATGTTGAACCAACCTTGCATCCCTGGGATAAACCCCACTTGATCATGGTGCACTATCTTTTTAATATATTTTTGTATGTGATTTGCCAGTATTTTGTTAAGGATTTTTGTATCTATGTTCATCAGGGACATTGGTCTAAAGTTTTCTTTCCTTGATGAGTCTTTGTCTGGCTTTGGTATCAGAGTGATACTAGCCTCAAAGAATGAATTTGGAAGGGTTCCCTCCTTTTCTATTTCCTGGAATACTTTGAGGATATTGGTATCAGTTATTCTTTAAAGGTCTTGTAGAATTCGACTGAGAATCCATCTGGTCCTGGGCTTTTCTTGGTTGGTAGGCTTTTGATGGTTTCTATTTCGGTGCTTTAAATTGATCTGTTTAGAATGTGTACATCTTTCTGATTCAGTTTGGGAGAATCATGTGTCTAAAAATTTGTCAATGTCTTCAATATTTTCTATTTTGTTGGACTACAGATTTTCAAAAAACTTCTAATTATGTTATGTATTTCAATGGTGTCTGTCATGATCTTCCATTTTCATCCCAAATCTAGTAATTTGAGTTTTCTCTTTCCTTCTCTTTGTTAGTGTGGCTAAGGGTTTATCAATTTTGTTTACTTTTTCAAAGAACCAACTTTTGTCAATTTTTGAATTGTTTCTCTTATTTCAATTTCATTGATTTTAGCTCTGATTTTAATTATTTCCTGTCTTCTACTATTTTTGGTTTTGATCTGCTCTTCTTTTTGTAAGTCTTTAAGATGTAATGTTAGGTCATTCAGTTATTGACTTTTTTTTTTTTTTTTATGTAAGAGCTCAATGCAATGAACTTTCCTCTTATTACTGCTTTTCATAGTGTCCCAGAGATTTTGATATGTTGTGTCATTGCTCTCATTTACCTCTAATTTTTTTTTTATTTCTTCCCTGATGTCTTCTGTTATCATTGCATCATTCAATAGCATATTATTTAGTCTCCAGGTGTAGGAGTAGTTTTTTTTTGTTGTTGTTGTTATTTTATCATTGATTTCTAATTGCATTCCATTATGGTCTGATAGGATACAGGGTAGGATCTCTATTTTTTTGTATTTACTAATGGCTTCTTTGTGGCATAGTATGTGGTCTATGTTGGAGAATATCCATGAGTTGCTGAGAAGAAAGTATATTCACTCCATGATGGATGAAATACTCTGTAAATATCCATTAAGTCTATATCATTGATTGTATTATTTAGTTCTATAGTTTCTTTGTTCAGTTTTTGATCCATCCAGTGGAGAGAGAAGTGTGTTAAAGTACCCCACTTTTAATGTGTTTTAGTGTATTTGATTCTTAAAATTGAGAAGGGTTGTTTGATAGATGCTCCATTGTTTGGGGCATAAATATTTAAAGTTGTTAAATCTTGCTGTTTTATGCTTCCCATAAGCAGTATAAAATGTTCTTTTATATCCCTTCTGCCTAACTTAGATTTGAAGTCCACTTTATCTGATATGAGGATGGAGACCCCTGCTTTTTTACTGGGTCCATTTGCATAGTATGTTTTTCCCCATCCTTTCACCTTTAGTCTGTGGATACATTTTTCTATGAGATGAGTCTCTTGAAGGCAGTATATTGTTGGGTCTATTTTAAAATCTAATCTGCCAGTCTATGTCTTTTGATTGATGAGTTTAGGCCATTGACATTCAGGGTTATTATTGTGATATGATTTGTATTCCTGGTCATTTGGCTTATTTTTGATTTTTAACTTGACTTGCTTTCTCCTTTGATTGGCTTTTCCTTTAGGGTAGTTCCTCCCTATGCTGACTTGTATTGTTGTTTTTCCCTTCCTCCTCACGAAATATTTTGCTGAGAATATTTTGTAGGGCAGGCTATTTGTGAATTCTTTTAACTTTTGTTTATCATGGAAAGATTTTATTTCATCATCAAATCTGAAGGTTAGTTTTGCTGGGTATAGGATTCTTGGTTGGCACCATGTTCTTTCAGAGCTTGAAATATATTGTTCGAGGCCCTTCTTGCTTTTAGAGTCTGGGCTGAAAAATCTGCTGATATCTGTATTGGTTTCCCCTTATATGTAATCTGATGCTTTTCTCTAGCAGCCTTTAAAATTCTATCTTTATTTTGTATGTGAGGTATTTTCATTACAATGTGTGTTGGTGTGGATCTGTTGTAATTTTGTGCACCTGGTGTTCTATAAGCCTCTTTTATTTGATTTTCCATTTTATTTTTCAGGTTTGGGAAATTTTCTGATATTATTTCATTGAACACATTGTTCATTCCTTTGGTTTGTATCTCTGTGCCTTCTTCAATCTCTTAATTCTTAAATTTGGTCTTTTCATGATATCCCATAACACGTGGAGGTTCTGTTTATGACTTCTTAACATCTTCTCAGTTTGTTCAACTTTATTTTCAAGATTAAACATTTTGTCTTCATTGTCTGAGAATCTGTCTTCCACGAGATCTATTCTGTTGGTGATGCTTTCTATTGAGTTTTTAATTTGGTTTATCGTGTTTTTTATTTCAAGTATTTCTCCTTTTTTTTTTTTTTCAGAATCTCTATTTCTTTATTGAAGTGTTCTTTTGCTTCCTGCATTCACTCTTTTAACTGTTTACTGGAATGGTCATGCATTACCTGCATTTGCTTTCTTACTCATCTTTTGCTTCATGTATCATTTTAATTATGCAGATTCTAAACTCTTTTTCTGTCATTTCTACTGCCATGCTGTCTTTGGATTCTATCACAATAGCATCTTGGTTTGTTAGGGACACCTTCTTCCCCTGTTTTTTCATATTGTTTCTGTATATTCCCCTCTAGCAGTGAAGATCAGAGATACTGAAGTTTCCCCCCCCTGCAGGATTATTATGACCCTGTAGTTTTCCACTACCTCTTCTTTGAAGGGGAGATCAATACCAGTAGAACCCAATACAGAGAAAATGCAATCCTGAGCCAGACAGCCTCTATAGAGACTTTAACATTATTGTAATAAGCAGGATGAGTTTGATTACCATTTACTGTATTTCTAGCTGTGAACAAGAGGATGGGGAAGGGTGTAGGATGTGAGTGAGTAAATAAAGGTACCTGTCAAAGGGCCTGCAGTCTCCTGTGTCTCAGGAAGGGAGCCACCCTTCCAGCAATGATGACCATGCCCTCAGAAATAATTCAAAATACCTACACCAGCCTCCAAAGAAGCTGGGGAGCCCCAGCGAGGGTGTGTGGAGTCAGCACGGAGACAAGTGTAGTGTCCCTCATCAGTAGGGGGACAGGTGGTCAGGCTCAGCTACTGGCCTCCATCCTTGGTGTGGGGGCAGGCTGGGGGGCTCACCACAGGCATCTGACCTTGGTGTGTCTTCTGTCAACATTTGAACATTGTTCTTTTACTTCTTATTCCTTTTACCTGTGGGATATTTTTTAACCTTTTGAAAAATCTCTAATCTACAGGAAATTTATAATAATAATATAATAGATATCTATATTCTCTTCACCTGCATCCACCAATTGATAATATTTAATACATATTTTTCCTCCCCCTCTATATTTTCTTAATTATTTAGTATTTAGTTGCATACTTAGTGAAAGTTCTCTGCTAAAATTTCATTGTTTATTTTTAAGAACTAGAGTATTCTTTTGTTTAACCACAATACAATTATCATATACTGATATAATACTATTATCTGATATATATAGTTCATATTTATGTTTCCCCAGTTGTCACATTTTTTTATAGTTACATTCAATTTTTCTTCTAGATTTATTCATGAAAAACTATAGATTTGGCTTTAATGTTTTTAACTACATCATTCTATGGCAGTCAGAGAAATCTTTTCTAAAGTTTGAAATCCATGATGTCATCCACTTGAAACTGTTTTTACAATGAAATGCAAACTTCTCCTTTCTTCTCTAGTCCCATATCATTTATTATCCAGTTTTATGGTTTGGATGTGAGGTGTCCCCCAGAATCTCACATGTGAGACAGTGCAAGAAGGTTCAGAGGAGAAAGGATTGGTTGTGAGAGTCTTAACCCAATCAGTGAATAAATCCCCTGATACGAATTAACTGAGTGGTAACTGGAGGCAGGTGGGGTGTGGCTGGAGGAATTTGTTCATAGGGGTGTGATTATGGGGTATATATTTGTATATGGCAAGTGGACTCTCTCTCTGCTTTCTGATCGTGTGAGTTGCATCCCTCTGTCATACTCTTCCGCCATGATGTTCTGCCTCACCTTGAGCCCCGAGGAATGGAGCCTGTTGTCTATGAACTAAAACCTCTGAAACCATGAGCCCTCAAATAAACTTTTCTTCCTCTGCAATTGTTATGATTCAGTCCTTTAGTCACACCAACAAAATAGCTGACTAACACATCCACTCCAAATTATTTTTCAATAATATTGAATTAAATTATTTTTTAAAAAACCCTATGGCTTCTCATATACATGGTTTTGTGAACAATTTTTCTCCATCAAAATATTCTGTAGCCTTAATTCCTGAGGATTTTTAGTTCCTCTCTTCACTTGACTAATTCATCTTCTATGGATCACAACTAATACATCAGTGCCAATGAAAAACCTCATCTACTAATCCTCTGCTGACTGTTACTAGAAGGGAAGACAATGAATTGTATTTACCTGCTTACTTACCAGAATCCCTATCTGTACTGCTAAATTTCACAAATAGGGAAATTTACATCTTGCTCACCACCTTATTCCTTCAGTCTGTTTCATGTTTTTCACGTAGTTGGTTCAGTGAATGCTGTGCAATAGGACACATTAAATCATAACTGCTACTTTGAATCCTTTGATGATTGAGTGATCTAGGTAGGTCTTAGGCTATTTCCAAGTTTGAGACAGGTTGCAAAATTGCTCCTATTATTTGGGCCCTGAAATTGTTTTCACAATTCAGCTTATCTCTCTTTTAAATGAACATTTGTGTGTTGCATTTATTGTTACCCTAAAATATAAGGGACTTGGGGGGGAGTTAGCCAATGCACTTAAAATTATACCTAGACAGGAGGAACAAGTTCTGGCAGTCTGTTTCACAGTAGGGTAATGATCATAACAACTATAATCTATATTTCAAAATAGAAGATTTTAAATATTCTTATCATGAAGAAATGATAAATATTGGTGGTTATTGTTGTGCTAACTGGCTGGGTTTGATGATTATATTATGTATTCCTATATCAAAGCATCACAGTGTACATCATAAATATGTACAATTACTGTGTGTTATTAAAAGTACAATAAAATTTATAAAAGTAATTGAAGTCTAAAGTTCAGGATATGGAGTCTCTCCTGAGTCCTCCAACTCTCAGAAGTTTGAATTAGAATTGCATGATTAAGTTTAGATTGAAAACTTATCATCAAGAGTAAAAGATTTCTAGGAAAACATGTTATCATTACTGGTAACATTGGAATTTGGACAAAAATGTCCATTAACTTGCTGCATCTAGTTTATGGTTTTTCTAATGGAATGATTCTTTTCTAAACATTTATCCAATATATTAGTAACTACCTCAGAAAACCTGTATCTCTACCCTCAAAGGTAAGACATTCTAAAAATTTTTATATTTCTATTATTTTAGCAAAGATATTCACAGATTCATAAGATCTGTAAAAACCTTAAAAAATTCTACTCCACCCTTTCCTCTCCAGTAAGGCCCATGAATGCACTGTTTCAGATACCAATTTTTACTATGTTAAGAAGAAACAGACCCAACTAGGAATGCAGCCTTCCTCTAGTTGGCCATCTCGAATCTCTGAAACACAGAATTGAGAGAAGCAATTATTATTTTACTGTTATTGTTGCAATACAGACCCAGAACTATTTGTGTTACAGGAAAGGATTCAGAAGATTATGATAAAAGAAATTTGATGACTCCAATCAGGTTGGTCTATAGAGAAAAGTGTGATTTTATCCCTTCAAGATTGATGCAAATTAAGTGAAGTAGTGTTGTACCCCAGGATTGACTATGACAATAAGGGGGTCTACACAAAGAAACAGTGAAAAATAGGGAAAGACTATAGCTGTAAGTTTAGGTGAACTAATCCTATCATTTGCTGATTAAAGGACATAACAGAAAGACTAAAAATTAAGTGTCACTATTGAAAGACTGAGTTGTACAATTCAGAGAATCTCTATGATTTGGGACAGCAACAAACACATCTGGAACATGACAACATTCTCAAAACAGTTCTACATGAATACAAAATGACTGCACTATCTATACAGAGTCCCCTAAGTTACTCTAGAAAACATTATTACATGGTTCCAGTATTACATACTGAAAAAAAATAGCTGTAGTACATACCAATATAGTTTATTATTTTGTTTATCCATTTGTTATGCATTCAAAATTGTGTATCATAGACCAGAAAATCAAAAACTAATTTTGAATTAGTAAGTAATGAAAAAAAGTTTATCAAAAACTTATATCAATGTGAAGTGATTGGTTCTGATTTGCAAAGATAAACACAAAAATGTTTCTAACTTGGAGTAGCTTGCAGTTTAGTTTATAAGACATGCAAAGAAAAAGTTATTAAAATTATAAATAGGACTGTGTATAATGTGCTATGGATCACAGCAGCAAAAAGTAGCCTGGGGATTTTCATTTCATGTTTACAGGGTGGGCGAGGGGTTAATGGGTCACTTTCCAGTAATATATCTATATATCATTCTCATGAGTGCAAACTTTGAAGTTGCTTCACCCTTGGAACCTCTTCTAGGAGTAAGATGACCAAAATAAAGTACTCATTTATTGACCTTGTACATCCAGTAAAGATCTGAGATGTCACCGAATAGTCAAAGACAAATTCTTTGTAACAGAGCAAACAGAACTGTTCTTGATGTCTAGTCTACCTTCCAGGGACATATTCAGAACTGATTGAAATGGCAGTAGCCAAACTTTTACTCCCTCTGTATTTTGGTTTCTTATTAGTTTGCCCTGATATGGTTCAGAAGGGCAAAGGAGAGGAGGGATGTCAGCAAGATGGCAAAATAGGAAATCCCAGGTCTTATGCCTCCTACCTTAGCAATAGCAATTAACAAAGATACATATGCAAAATACCTTTTGGAGATTTCCAGAAACCAGTTAAGTGGCTGCCATGCCATGGTTGAGTATAATGCCAAGAAGGAACATCATTGGAAAGGGTAAGAAAAGTAATTTCACTTTACACACATTTTCTTTTCCTTCAAGCCTGCAATAAGAAATAGGGAAGATCCCAAATATTTCCCCCTTAGTACATGGGGTGAAGAGAGGGATTTTTGTATTTTTTGGATTTTGAATTTTCAGAGTGCTGTCCAAGGGTTTGGTTTCTGTTTCATCTTCTCTGGAGTATTGAGGGAACAAGCATAGTTTGGATACCTGGAAGCGACTAAGAACAAAGTGGAATTGGGGGAGGGTGGCTTGCTGTGACTATGACTCAATGCAATCATGAGAAGTTCAACTCAAAGCTTCTACCTCAGAGAGGAGGAAGCGGAGTGGAATGTGCATACAGTATTATGGCTTTTTTGGAAGGCTGCCAGAGGGACAGGTATCTGTCTTATCTGACTCAGAGCATTGACAGGAAGCTAGCTCTTTTCATATGCACAGAAACCACTGAGAATAAGAAAGACCGAAAATTTGCTGCTGAATTACCAGAAATCTTTCAGTGTTCCAGAGGAACAAGAGATTTTAAGCTCCTGAAAAACAAAACAAAACAAACAAACAAAAGAAAACCGAACAGAAACTTTAAGAAATTGCATGTACAAGAGCAGAAAAGTTATTTTCTTTCCAAAAAGGTTTCATAGGACCTTAGAATCTCAGGCTATGCTCATTGGTAAGGGTCTTTCCCTATACGAAATTAATTTATATAAATAATAAAAATTGTACCTTTCTTCTAATGAAAACCACACACATATTCATGAGTTTTTTAAGGACAGGGATAAGTTCTGAGAGCTATGTCCTTAAATGCATTTGTTGTGCAAACACCATGAAGTGTGTGCACGTACCACAAACTTAGATAGTATAGTATACCACACAACGAGGCTATATGTTATATATCATCATGTATGTAGTCCATAGTTGACTGAAACATTGTCATTGACTATATATGAAAAGCATGTTCAAACCTCCCTTGCAAGTATAAAGCAATTGAAGAACGGAGAGAAATTTTTTTAAAAAAAGGGAATAGAGAAGAGAGTGATGGGCTTGAAATCTGTTCTTGTTAAAAGAATAGAGATGGACCCTTTGCTACAATTCACCCCTCAATTTTGACTATTGTTTTCCTGTAAGAGAGAGGGAAATTGAAACCGTGTGAGCTCTGACCTGCAGGATTAGGAACTCTCATCCTGGCCCTACTTCCTTTCTGTTATGAAATCCCAATCCAGCCACTTTTCCCATTCCTGTTCTTTCAAGACCTTTTCGGACCACTCTGGGATCCTCCCTACCCGCCTCAATGGCTTCCTTATGTGAACAATGAATCTTTTCATATACTCTTGGTGCATGTGTGGCATCACCAGTCTTGACATTGAAACCAAAATTTCATGGGGATCCACAACAATTTGACTAAGTGATTTTAACATTTATTCTTTCATTTTCTATTCCTGGTTCCATTTCAGAACAGTTTCATGGTCTCTTTTCTCTTAGGACAGGCAGCAATAGCTCTGCTACCTCCTTTTCAGTAGTTTGTTCTTATCAAGAAGTTATTAGTTTTGATTTAGGGGAGTTAAAGATTCATATAAAATGTCCCATGCTACTGTGCAATTGCTACTTAATTATGAAATTTAGATATAGAATTTGTCACAACCAAGAAATTTATTTAAAAGATTCTGAACATTCAATAAGATTCTAACTTAAAACATGAATTATGAGAAAGTAATTTCTTGAATAGGTTATGCTAAAGAGTTCGTGCTTTTTATGCTTTCTGTTCATTCAGTGACAAAATCCATACCAGATCATCATAAAGAGATTTTAACTAATACTTTTAAGAAAACATGAATCAAATAACAGGTGGCAAATAAATTGTCATAAGCAACTTCTATAACAATAATCCCATTGAAATTCCATCATTTTCTATACTTATGTGATTTGTATTGATTGCTATAGAATGTCTTGAAACCCCAAGTATCTTCTCCATTAAAAATATATTCCTAGCTTAATTTAAAAATAGTGATGTTTCTCAATTACTTATTTAAATTAATCAACCTGAAACTATATGCATGTAGTTTATAAGAATCATTTATCGATTCATTGTTTCTTTTATTGATATATGTATAATTATTTTATTTGACATTAATCTATTAGTACTTATTAATCTCACTATTATTGATTTATTTATTATGTGGAGCGATGTGAATATGAAATTGAACACTGTAAGTTTTCCAAAGCAATCCATATGTAAGAGATAGAAAATTAGATTGGTAATTGTGCCGTGGCATTGGTCTTCTCTCACAGATGCGTATTTTATTTTTTAGTTTTTTGATATGTTTTTGAGTTTTAGTGAAATGTTAGATGAACATGAAATTGGAAATGCAATTACATTAGGGAAAAAATTGTCACGGCTTTAACGTTTAAGCCAAACAAATTTTGTAGGGCAAACTTCAAAGAAATGTGAAGTTATAAAAACTTAAAAATACCATTAGGGCTGGTGATATAGCTCAGCTGGCAGAGTGCTTGCCTTGTTTGCACAAGGCCCTGGGTTCTAATCCCCAGCACTACAGCAAAAAAATAAAAACAAAACAGATAACCTACTTCTATGAATGCAAAATCTATAATCATAGATTATTTTCAATACAATAAAACAAATTTATTTAATTTCTTAAAACTATTAAGACAAAGCACTAGCTTGTATTTTTATTTATAGCATACTTCATACTCTTATGTATTCTAGTCCAAATAAAAAAAAAAATTGAAACTGTCCAAACCAAAGGTTCTGTAAAATCATGATTTAACACTTGTTCTGAAGCTAAATTGAAGCCTGAAACAATAAAAGCATTATAATTATAATCTGCAAGCCCAATAATGTCCAAAAGCATTTATGAAAAGAAGAAAAATAAAGATTTGAATATATACAAAATAGTGATTTCTTCAGCTCAATGAAAATGGCAGCAAATTGCTACTTAAAGATGAAACCATTAATTTAATTATTTTTTTGAAGACTGTAGATCTAGAGTCAATCGTATCTTGCCAATATCACTTTCAAGCCCTCACTCGTCTATTTCCACTGTTGTCCATAAGTATCCTGATAAAATTCCTGGTTGTCATTACTGTAACCACAGTTACCAGAAGTTACCACCTTGCTGAAGTGGTTGCTGAGTGAAGGGCTGGGAACCCCAGTTCTGCAGGTCTCTTGTCGGATGATGCTTGGAATCACATTTGTTGTACTCATCTTCCTTCCTCTTTCCTCCTACATTGCTCCCACAATGAGCTCGACAGGAACCATGGCCTCTCTGCTATTGTGCAGGACCCCCTTGACCACCCCTAGAGCCTCTTGGTGGCCCCAAAGTTGGCCCCTCTGTGAATAGCCAGTTCTGCCTCTCGAAGGTGGTACTCCCCATCCCCTTGGTGGTGGCAGAACACCTCACCCTCTCCCTCCTCCTCTTCCTCTTACTGCATAGCCATCATCATAGCTGATTTAGGGGTCTTCATAGCCACCATGGTAGTTGTGATAACCATAACCATAGTAATCATCATAGTAATCTTCATAGCCATAGTACTCTGGAGGGTAGCCAGATCCGCCTCTCACTCCACCATAACCTCAGCCTCTATTTGGAGGTGACGTTGGAGGTGGAGGGTGTTAGTAATAATCGACATAGGCAGTACTTATGGAGGCCTGTCTAGCAGCCTGGCTCTCTTTCCTTTTCTTATCTGGAAGTTTAAGACTATTTCAACTTCTTCCCCTTCTATTTTTGTTCCATTCATTTCATCTGTGGCCTTTACAGCAGTTCCTCAGTCTTCAAAATGAACAAATGCATAATCTTTCAGTTTTTTTTTTAATTTTTTTATTTGTACAGACTGCATTTTGATTCATTGTACACAAATGGGGTACATCTTTTCGTTTCTATAGTTGTGCATGATGTAGAGTCAGACCATTCATGTAATCATACACATACATAGGGTAATGATGTCTGTCTCATTCCACCATCTTTCATACCTCCCACCATTTCCCTCTATGTAATCTAAAGTTCCACCACACCCTCTGTGACTTTACCGCACTCTTCCAGGATGTTTTCTTTAGTCTTATTCTTTGGGATGGATCCAACAAAGAGTCTTTGTTTGCCACAAAAATGCATACTCCAAGGTGTTTACCAGGGTGAATTTCATAGCTGTCACATGGTTTAACAGCTTCCTGTACAGTTTTCTTTTCACAGAAGGTGGTAAATGCATACCCTCTTTTCTGACCAGACAATGGATCCATCATAAGATGTGGATCCCAAAGGGGTTCAGCCTTCTCAAACATCAACTCATCCTCGTATAACTCTCTTGGTATTTTACTTACAAAGACCTCTGTTCCAATGCCAAGGCTGCACACCAGAGTATATACTCTCTGGTGGAGGATCACCGTGCTGCCTCAGTCGTGTGGCTATATCCAGAGAATAACCAGTCCCCTCAAGCAAAGCCTTGATCTTGGCTCCATCAGGTCTGTTTGTGGACTCTTGCACCTTTCTGCCCTGTTTCTCTCTGCCTGTAGGTCTTCATAATTCCACATACAAAAGCACTTTTGTTCTGAACATGTGATAAGTCGCTTTCCTTGCACTGTTGTAGTACAGACAAAGCTCCTTCTTCATTAAATTCCCTGAAAGCATCAATTGCTCTTTCATCAAGATCAACATAAGCTACCAATCCAGGGCAGAGCAAGGGCCAGCAGCAGGGCCTGTGAGAATAAGCACTTTGAAACGACTAGAAATGTCATGTGCACCCCCCTTTCCCCTTTCCTCATGCATAGTGACCTCACAGATGTATATTTTTTTATCAATTAAACTTTATGAATATTTGTAGATAATTTCATAAATAATGGTGAAATGCTTTTTGAGAAATATACAGCCTATCTGAAATGTGACAAGAAATCCTAATGCAAAGATACACTAAATTATGGGAATTAACAAAAAGAAAATAATGTGTCCAGATGTATTATATGCACAGATAACATATAAACACCTTTTACTAATGAACTGACATCATTACCCCTTCTGGCTGTTGTTACCAGGGAGTTTTGCATTTGCTAGGAATCTGAGGCATCCATTCATTCATTCGCTCTCAACTCTGCCTCAGTTACATTTGTTTCCTTTTTCTTCATTAGCACTGTCCTGCTCATTAGTAACTAGGTATAATCTTCACATTTTATTTTTCAGTATTTTGCAGTTCCCAACCAATGCATAACTCTCACAAAAGTTTCTCAATGTCTTTAGAGGGAGAGGACTTAGCTATAATTTCTGAAATTCACTAATTTGCTATGGAAAAAAAAGAAGCCCAACATATTGTAGAAAAGTCAGTATTTAAAATGTCAGCAAATAATTTTAATAGCTCAATAAAACTATGAAGAGAGAATGGGATGTAGCTTGTGAGACATTTTAGAGGAGGGAATGGACATCTGTACTCAGAAAAAATGTCCATGATCATTCTAACGGCTAGGAAACAGGGTTTTGCTCCTGCTTCCTAGTTGGGTAAGCATGTTAAGAGAATTTGATAAAATGCTCAAATACCACATCAATCTGTATCCAGACCTTGAGGATATTGAATGAGAATATTTTCTGAATATCTAAATCTGCACTCTTGAAAAGATGAAGTTCCACAGTACAAATAGCAATGCTTTCACAGTGCGAAAAATGTTTGAAAGTGTACTTAAAAGCTTTATGTCTGAATATACAAAAATATATATAATTTTTATTGTATATAGAACAGTTTCTATCTGTAATAATTTCTATGGTATCTTTGTCTCAATGATAAGTGAGAATTGTGAGAAATTTTATTTGAAAACTTCATGCTTTGTTTGACCATAAATTAAAATTTGTTGTACCTTTGATCTTTTAAAAATTTATTTACTTTGATTAATTGTACACAAATGGTGTACAACTGTTGTTTTTTTGTTTGTACATGAAGTAGAGTCACACCATTTGTGTAATTATACATGTACATAGGGTAATGATGTTTGTCTTATTCTATTATTTTTCCCTCCCCCACCCCCTTCTCACCCCCTCCCCACCCCTCTTTTTACTCTATACAATCCATCCTTCCTCCATTCTTGCCTCCCTCCCACCCTTCATTATGTATCATCATCCACTTATCAGAGAGATCATTTGGCCTTCGATTTTGGGGGGATTGGCTTATCTCACTTGGCATGATATTCTCCAATTTCATCCATTTACCTGCAAATGCCATAATTTTATTATTCTTTATGGCTGAGTAATATTCCATTGTGTATATATACCACAGTTTCTTTTTTCATTCATCAATTGAAGGGCATCTAGGTTGGTTCCACAATCTAGCTATTGTGAATTTAGCAGCTATGAATATTGATGTGGCTGCATCACTGTAGTATGCTGATTTTAAGTCCTTTGGGTATAGGCCAAGGAGTGGGATAACTGGTTGGTAGGAATCTCCACACTGCTTTCCAGAGTGACTGCACTAATTTGCAATCCCACCAGCAATGTATGAGTGTACCTTTTCCCCCACATCATCGCCAACACCTATTGTTGCTAGTATTCTTGATAATCACCATTCTAATTGGGGTGAGATGAAATCTTAGGGTAGTTTTGATTTGCATTTCTCTTATTACTATATGTTAAACATTTTTTCATATATCTGTTGATTGCTTATAGATCTTCTTCTGTGAAGTATCTGCTCATTTCTTTAGTCCATTTATTGATTGGGTTATTTGTATTCTGGTGTAAAGTTTTTGAGTTCTTTATAGATTCTGGAGATTAGTGCTCTATCTGAAGTGTGTGTGGCAAAGATTTTCTCCCACCCTGTACGCTCTCTCTTCACATTGTTGATTGTTTCCTTTGCTGAGAAAAACTTCTTAGTTTGAATCTATTCCAATTATTGATTCCTGCTTTTTTATTTCTTGTGCTTTGGGAGTCATGTTAAGGAAGTCTGGTCCTAAGCTGACATGATGAAATTTGGACCTACTTTTTCTTCTGTTAGGTGCAGGGTCTCTAGTCTAATTCCAAGGTCCTTGATACATTTTGAGATGATTTTTGTGCAGGATGAGAGATAGGGGTTTGATTTCATTTTGCTGCATATGGATTTCCAGTTTTCCCAGCACCATTTGTTGAAGAGGCTTTCTTTTCTCCATTGTATGTTTTTGGCACCTTTGTCTAATATGAGAAAATTGTATTTATTTGCGTTTGTGTCCGTGTCCTCTATTCTGTACCATTGATCTACCTGTCTATTTTGGTGCCAATACCAGACTATTTTTGCTGTGATTGCTCTGTAGCATAGTTAGTTGAAGGTCTGGTATTGATACCCCCTGCTTCACTCTTCCTGGTAAAGATTGTTAAAAATATGGAACGCTTCATGAATGCACATGCACAGGGGCCATGCTAATCTTCTCTGTATCATTTCAATTTTAGTATATGTGCTGCTGAAGGGAGCATTATCTTTGATTTTTATACACTCTGTTTTTTCAAGTGAAGTAAATTCAAGTCATTAACACAATTTAATAATCATTTTAATAATATAACAATATTAGCAGTACCAAGCAATGCATGCATACCTTCAATATTGTTTTCCCAATTTCTCATTAGCTACATGACTAGCCCAAACAATGAAAGCTATATATGTTCACAGTAATAATGAACTTCTAATTGATTTTTGAAAAAAAAAAAATGTATCCAAATTAGTGAAAATAATGCCTTAAGTAGAAAATAGATTGAATATTGAAAGTGCAAAATTTATTTACATCTCTGAATTCAATTTCACTAAAATCCACTCATTTAAAGGAATATTCTCAAGAATTTTTTAACAGTTTGAGGAATCTTGAGTGTCTATGGCGTACGTTAGAACACATTTTGATTTTTAAAAGTAAGTAACTGGTATGGTTTAGATATGAAGTGTCCCTCAAAAGTTCATATGTGAGATAATGCAAGGAAGTTTAGAGGTGAAATGATTGGGTCATGAGAGCTTTAACCTAATCAGTATGTTAATTCCCTGATATGGATTAAGCGAATGATAACCGTAAGTAGGTGGGTTGTTGGGGATGTGCCCTTCGGGTTTATATTTTGTCTATGAGTGCAGTTGTCTTTCTCTCTCTCCGCTAACTGGTGCCATGTCCCCAGCTACTTTTCTCTGCCACTTCCTTCTGCCATGATGTTCTTCCTAATCTCAGTCCCAAGGAATGGAGTCAGTCATTTCTGGACTGAGACCTCTGAAACTGTGAGCCCCCAAATAAACTTTTCCTCCTCTAAAATTGATTTTGTCAGATCTTATGGTCTTGGCAGTGAAATAACTAACTAAAAGAACAATGTGATGATTTCATAATTTTTTCTGGTTTTAAAACTTTGCTCAACATATAGCAAGAGAGTTATTAAAGGATTTTTCCTAATGTATCATTTGTGAATAAAAATTTTGAGGAACTTAACAAACTTTAGAAAATTACTCTAATTGCCATAGATAAATTTATACATAAACTCTTGGTAAAGTGTAAGTTAAAAGTCTGCTGATTTTGGAAAAATATTTACTGTTGAACTTTTTTTTTGTTAAATAAATATAGAAAGTACATTCCACAGATTGGATGGCCATCTTCTGAAGTTCTGATAAAAATAAGTTGTTTTTGGTAATTACCTAATTAATTAAAACAATTGTTTTAGATTGATAACCACAAATTTCTTTGATTTTAAAATATATTATCAATCATGAAAATGTATCTATTACCAATATAATTTTAAATTAATTTATTTTATGAAGATTGTGATATTCATTCCTAGTATACTAAATATATTATTTGAAAACAATAATTATATTTAATTAAAATGCTAATATATA
Organism: Sciurus carolinensis; assembly: GCF_902686445.1. NCBI lineage: Eukaryota > Metazoa > Chordata > Mammalia > Rodentia > Sciuridae > Sciurus > Sciurus carolinensis. The sequence continues at coordinate 147,531,007 of NC_062214.1, forward strand.
ATAAATATTCTATGAAGCAAGGTAAAATTTTCATCTTGTATATAAAAGTAGATTTATAAGTCTTTTGTATGTGATAAAATGTATACTAGTTACCCTACTTCATTGATTCAATAATTGACAGATCTCTTATTGATTCCTCAAAAGAAAATGTTATAAAAAGAAAGAGAAAACTCTTTTTTAAAAATCCACCCTTGTTTCCTTGTTTTTCTTTCTAACTGGGTTTCATTCATAGACACTAGTTTTCCACTATGCTAGTTGTCCATTATGATCTAACAAAATAGTTTAACTGATGAGTGGATAAAAGTACGAATGAGTATCCAGATAAGAACTATAATAAATTGTGAATCTGTTTAAATGTTTACACACAGATTTTTTTCAAGAACCCAGTTATATATTTCACAAATTATAGAAGAGAGAATTTAGCCTGAAAACTTTAAGGAGCAGTGTTCCCAGTTAACTGATCCCTAAGAACCTATAAAGACCCTGATAAGTATTAGTTTTGATCTTTTGTCCTGTTGCATTACTAACAGGGTGAATTTTAAAGTGAAGAACTAAGTTAGAAGTAAATGGAGGTACTTTTTGAATCAAAGGGATTCACGTGTACTGATTAGTAAGCTGCAAACACCCAGTTCAGTTTCTCATCCTGTGCTCATTTATTTCCTTTACGGTAAAGCTTCAAATTCTTTGATAAAATAAGAAATCATAAAAGTACACATTATAGAAAAATGCAAACATATGAATAAAAAGGAAATATCAAAATAATATAAAAATTTCATTCAGGAAGAAGAAAGATGTATTCAAAAAGAGCAATGTGGCCTTTTGTCCGAATCTGTCTGAACTCAAATCTAGACCTGTTTCTGAGCTATAGATCTTTCCACCTACAGACTATTTCCATCTGGTTGCTTCTTGTGTAATTCAATTTTCCTTATGTCCCAAAGTAAATATTGCATTTTCTTATCAAAGCTTTCTTCAGGGAATTTTAAGAGCATTTGTTTGACTCAGAATGTCCTGAATTCTTCAGAAACACCAGTATTTTTGTTGTTGTTGTTGTTGTTTAAGGTATTTCATTTTCTATGGGGAAAAGAGGCTTATCATGAATATTTATTAAGAAATTGTGAGACGTTAACAACATACATTTGGCAAAACTGTTCTACTTAGTAAGTTAACAAAATTTCCACCCTAATGAACTCTAAAAAAGAAAGGATCCTACTGAGAAAAGGGAACAGTAAGAAGGGTAATACAGGAAAACAAATACACCAGAACAAAATTGGATGTCCAGCCTGCAGGTAGAACCAGGGCAGTTGCAGGAGAGAAATTACTACCTGGGCTTGTTAGCACTGTTAGGATAAGAAATTATATTGATTTATAAATTATAATCTGTATATGACAATGACATAACCTGCCTCTACCACCCCTTTATTCAAACCTATTGCCATGCAATATACTTCACACTACTGTACTGTATACTTAAAGCTGTTCAAGATAGTAAGCTTTAAAGAACTGATATTAAGAAAATCATGTGTTTTGCTCCCCAAAGGCCCCTATGGAGACAACTCTTTTATGACAAAATCCTCATGATATCAATAAAATCTTGCATTTCTCCTAAACACATACACACACACACACACACACACACACACACACACAGCATATCAGTTCATTCACTAAATTAACATGAGCGGGTAAAGTGGTAAAAATGCTTTCTCACTGTCAGTTTTGTCTTCAGGCATTTCTGTTTGTTAGTGAGTGTGTCAGTAGCTTATCTTCTACTAACATGCCTTTCTGTATTAAATGAGTGAGTGGCTTCAGGGTCAGATGGGTGTTCAGATTTTTCCTGAATTAGAAGAATCCCTGACTCCCACAGTCATGAATAAAATACTATAGAACATAGTAACAACTCAAATATAGAACATATCTTATACCTATTGTAAGTATATGTTTAAGAAAATACCAATTATTATAAGCATATATATCTGTGACTTTGGGGTAGAAATTCTAGACTGCTGAAATGAAGCAAATCTCTAAGATAGTTATCCTTAAAATCCATAGACAAGTAGCAGCAACCTCACTTAAAACTTGTTAAAAATGAAAAAATTTGACTTCCATCCCAGATATACAAAATTAAAAAAAAAAAAAATTCTGAGATTGGGGTCCAGAAATCTATATTTTTAGAAAGCCCTCAAGTCATTCTGATGTACTGTAAAAACATTGCTTTAAATGAAGAAAAACAACTGAGTCACCCTGAAAGAAATAAATCCTGAGTGAGGAGAGAGGATGGGAGAAGGAAAGGAAGTTAAGTTCTTTATAGAAGTACTTTATATATTTCATCAATTGTCAATCTGAAAAATAAGAAAACATTTTTAGATGTACTATTTCTTACTTGGAAAATTGGAAATAGATAAATACCATTATAAATAAGAGGGAAGAAAAATGAGGTTGAAAAATAATCTATGTCAGTTTTCTTTGGTACATCCTTTCATTTACATTGGTTTCTTGCCCTTTTTTTCAAATATATGTCAGGGAAAAATGAAATAATCTTAATAATCATTGTGGTCAAAGTTGTGATTGAACATCTAACAACCATAGGGATAAAAGACAAAAATGAATGGAGTCGTATTTGACTGTTGAATTCAATGTGCAGTGGGTGCCTGCACATTGAACCTTGCTCTTAATTGGATTTCAGTGCCTGAAATGGGAAGGCAGTTTTGGAGTATAATACAACTTTGTAATCTCGTTGAGGAAAATTTCTATGTATGCACTATAAACTACTGTTATTTTCATATCAACCAATCATTTTCAAGGTTTAACTAAATTGAAGTTTCTATCAAGATGTGCAAATAAAGGGAAAAATTGAAGAATCTGAAAGTTTAAAGATATTATATTTCAGAGTCTGAAAAATTACAAATTCCAAGAAAATAATGTTAGTGTTGTAAATAATAGTTCTTATAAATTTTAGACTAAAGTTTTTAGTGGAGGATTTTACATTTTAGCAGAAAAACTCTTATTGTAACAATTGGGAAGTGAACCATTTCTAAAGTGAACAGAACATTCCATAATTTTTCTTACAAGATAATTATATTTTGTACATCAGTTAGTGTGATATCCTATAATGGATAATTTGAGTGGATTTGCAAATAGTACAAATAAATTATTTGTTCAGTAGGGTGTCAATGCCTCTATGAAGATGTGAATTTTCACATACATTTGGAGTAAAACGTAACCAAGGTAAATATCAAGGGAATTTTGGTCTAATGGTCAAGAGTTAGACCAAAACCATACGGTCTGGTTTTGATTCTGAAGTTTTCAAGCTATTGAGTCTTGAAAAAATTATTGTTCCTCTGTGTTTTGATTTTTACTGTGAATTCAGTGGTCATAATAATGGTGTCTACCTCACTGTATTGTTCTAAATATTATGCATGTGTTATATTATTAGAGTTATGTAAGGATTGAAAGTATTGAGTCTGTCCTTTGTTAATGTTACAAGTGATGAAAGTATCTCTCTGAAAAATAAGGTCTCTTCCTTCAGGGGATCACATATTTACTGGATTGTATATCATGGGGAATGGAAACTCTGCTGCTATTCACATGTTGGAGGTCGTTCAGTGTTAGTTAAATATGTGAATCCCTTATTTATCCACCCATTTATCTTTTGTAGGATAAGTTTGCACCATATATAAAAGGTAAGTAGTTTAGGAAACTATGTTTAGGAAACATATTTAGGAAAATATGTCAGGGAAAATTTGCATATAAGGACAGATATTCTCCATTCTTAAAGGCTGGTGTCAGAAATCAGGAGAAAGGGAATAAGAAAAAAAAACTTCTGAACTTTAGTTACCTCCTTCCTCTAGGTATGTTGTGAAAAAATGTGTGTGTGTGTGTGTGTGTGTGTGTGTGTGTCTATAAACTAAAATAGTTGTGTGACCAAGGAACAGTTAAAATAGGGATCTAGATTCCTACTAGTAATGCACTAACTTCACCAAAGGAGAGAGAATTCTCCTTGTGAGAGAAATTTCTGTCCATTCAATTACTGAGAAGATCACTTTTGACTAAAGTGCTTTCCTTCTGTGTAGTGGGGATCATGAGATATGAGATCATGTTGTGTTGCTGAATTTCCAGATTGGGATGGGAGATATATTCAGTTCTCCACAGCTCACCTGATGGTGGGAAAGTTAACACTTATGAGGATGCATTGTCTGCACTTATTAGTTTTGTTTCATTGTTATTACCAAACATAATAAAGTTACCTTATAAATAACACATATATTGACACATGCTTTCTGTGAAAAACCTGGCATGTTTCAACTGGATTCACTGCTCTAGTTTGACCTAGATGAACTCATTGGAAGCCTCTGGGAAGGATGTGCTTCCAAGATTGTCAAGTTATTTACAAAATCTAGCTCCTTGTGGTTGTAGGATGGAGGGGTCCATTTGCTCACTGGCTGTCAGCTGATAGATACCCTTTTCTCCCAGGAGTTTCTATTCCATACTTAGATTGATCCCTTGGTTCAATAGTCAGAAAATGTACATGACATCCTTTTTCACTTGTAGTCTCTCTAACTTCCCCTTCTGTTGCACTCTTGCCTCCTTTTCCACCATATTTCTCCAATATCAACTAGATAAAGTTCTCTCCTTTTAAAAGATCATAAGACTAGATTGGGTTCACAAAGGTAACCCAGGTCCACAACCTTGATTATGTTTGTAAAATCCCTTTTGACATTTAATATTCATAAGTTCCAATCATTAGGGTATGGACATCTTTGGGGAGCCATTATGTCATCACACTGTTTTAATAGAAACTCTGAGAATTTTCTGGTTTCCTCTGGTAAGAATGTATATTCAGTAAAGGAAGAAAACTGGAATGTTGGCTCAGAATTATTCACTTGAACCACTGTTTAGTCAGCTTTTTTTGCCACTGTTAGCAAAATATCTGAAAAGAACAATTTCAGAGAAGGAAAAGTTTATTTGGGACTTACAGTTCCAGAGGTCACAATCCATAGATGGCCAACATCATTACTCTGGGCCTAAGGTGAGGTACAATATCAAGGCAGAAGGGCATGGTGGAGGAAAGCAGCTCAGGACAAGATAACAAAAAAGCAGAGAGAGAATTCCACTCCCCAGAGACAAAATATAAACCCCAAAGACATGCCCCCAGTATCCCATCTTCTCCAGTCACATTCTATCTGCCTAGTTGCCACCAGGTAATCCCTACTGGGGATTAATGCACTGATTAGGATAAAGCTCTCATTATCCAATCATTTCACCTTTAGACTTTCTTGCATTGTCCAACACATAAACTTTTGGGGGACATCTCATATCTAAACTGAAACAATGACTCTAAAAATATCAAAACATAGCCCAAGAAAAAGCAGGGCTTGGTACCTATAAAGAACAATGAAAATGCAATATAACTGGGTTGGGTCTATACACTTTATGGCAGAGAGGAGAAATTTTCATTTGATCCCTCAGAATGATGGTGAGTTGGGCAAGTAGTATAATAGGACAAATTTAGGTCCAGTTGATGATAATGAAAGTTGAAATGGGGAATTTTTAATTGATATCTGGATGTTGCCTATAGGGGAAATTTCTTCAGACGCATCGACTAGAATTGAGTAAGTTCTAATATATATATATATATATATATATATATATATATATATACACAAAAATATTGAGCCCATTTTTCCTAGTTTGTTTTAATATTTTGGACAAGATGTGTCTCAGCTCAAGCTACTATAGTAAAGTAGACTGAGTGGCTTGAACAGTAGAAATTTATGTCTACCAGTTCTAGATGTTAGGAAGTCCAAGATCAGGGATTCAGCATGGTTGGATTCTTGCAGATGGCCATCTTCTTATATGTTTTTACATGATGGTGAAAGAGAGAGATTTCTTGTGTCTCTTTTTATAAAGACCATGAATCCTATTCATGAGGGCTTCACCTTCATGACTTCATTCAAACCTAATCATCTCCTAAAGGGCTGACTTCCCAAAGTCATCACATGTGGGTCAAACATGAATTTCAGGGGGATACAATTCAGTCTTTGGCAGATTATCTATCATAAGGAAGAGATACCCTTAAGAACATGATATTGTAATGAACATTTTAAAAATTTGAGATATAATGTTGTGAAAACTTTTTTGGATGTTTTTATCATGATATATATATATATATTAGACTACAAGTTTTCCAAGTTCTCCCTAGACCTGTAAAGAAGATCAGTTTATTCAAAGAAGAGAGAATAAGAAAAAATAGGACACAATATAATTGCCTGTTAATCAATGTCAGTTAGATATATAACCAACTAATATGAGAAGAGTTTTTACAACATACTATTAAGTTTGAAAAGTGTAAAAAAACAAAATTATATAATGAGCCTTCATTGTTTTCTGTTTTGTCAGACAAAGTCAAAAGAAATCTGTGAATGTGTGGGTTTCCATTTGTTTTTAAAGCAATTATGTAAGTGTGATAAGTTAGAGAAGAATACACAACAGGCTATTAATATTGGTTACCTTGTAAGTATTTGATAAGTGTCGTAGGTAGAAGTACAGCAAAGAAAGAAAAACAGAAAAAATTTTAAATAACAATATTTGCATTCCAAATGTTGACCATGACCAAAGGTAGAACAAACAAACAAGAACACAATCAAGAAATTAGTGACAAAAGAATGAAGCACCAAAGAGGCATTCTCTTTCATAATGAGTGAAACAAATCCAGTGTGGAGCATATGACATGGAGTTTAATACTGTATGAGGGTGAGTCCTTCAGACTTACTTGTCAGACTTACTTATCATCCTTACTTGTCAGACTTACTTATCATCCTTCCTATAGAGAGGAATTAGAATCTAAGAGGAGATATACCTTTAAGTCTCTATAAAAATATGGTCACAAACTCTACAGTGTTTTATTTTGTAAAGTTTACTAATATTTTATCATATTTTAAAGAGGATTTAAGGTCATTTACTAAAAGAGTAAATATCAGAGCAATGCAATTTAACATAAAATTGTAATAATAAGACAGCACAAAAATGAAAGAGCAGCAATGGATTGTGGATGATATTACTGCATAAAATACGTGAGTTTTAGTCAGCTTTTTCACCTCTTTGGCTAAATGACCTGACTAGCACAACTGTGGAGGAGAAAGAAGAAAGAGTTTATTTAAGAACTCACAGTTTCAGAGGTCTCAGTCCATAGATAACTGGCTATCTCCATTCCTTGAGGCTCGAGGTGAGGTAGGACATCATGGTGGAAGAGTGTGACAGAGGGAAGCAGCTCACATGGTGATGAGAGAGAGAGAGAGAGAGAGAGAGAGAGAGAGAGAGAGAGAGAGAGACTCCACTCTCCAGATACAAATATATACCCCATAACCATGACCCCAATGAACCACTTCCCCCAGCCACACCCTACCTGCCTCTAGTCACCACTCAATTATTCCCATCATGCATTAATTCACTGGTTAGGTTAAGGCTATAGCCTGATCATTTCTCCTTCAAAACCTTCTTGCATTGTCTCACACATGAGCTTTTGGGGGACACCACATCTAAACCATAACAACATGCTACAAGTTCTCATAACATTACTTAATGTTGGGGCACAAATTTGATATTAAAGTCTCTGGGGTCAAAGCACCCCCATGAGGATTGTCTGGAAGTCCTGTTAACCAAGTAAATCTGAAATAAATCTTGCAGCAAGTGACAGCATCACCTTGATAGATCCTTAGTAGAGTCTCAAAAGGAGGACATTAAGGACAATTATGTACAGCATTGTTGGGGATGGGGATTATGAGTTTTACAATGGGTATCAAAGGCAAGTCTGCCTTGAAGGTGGCTTAGCATTCTGTTATTACCACCCTGAAAATCTTAATAATTTTATCTTTGAACTGTTTTGTAGTTGAAGCCAGATGGGATAATGGAGCATGTCTGAGAGCAGAAGATGGTGTGTGTGTATGTCCTTGTCATTACTCCAATGGTGTACACATTCATGATGTCCCTCCCATGAGCACAAATTCCTGTGAATCCAAACCGCATGGGAGTTCAGCAAATGCAAGACTCAAAACAAGCATAAGGTAAGCATGATAGACCCACAATTGGTCAAGCATGGATGTGGATAGCTCCAAGGTGCCTAGTTTGCTTCATAGAACCTGTTTAAACTACAGAAAGAAGTAAGAAAAATGTGTTTCAAGAAATATGAACAGTTAAGGAAACATTTATGTATCTTATTCATACAAGTTTCCATATATTCATATATCCAAATATATCCATGATATCCATATATTCACCAGGAAACCTGTCTATTCTTATTCCTGTTTCTTTCCTGTATTAACTAACCACTTATGCTGAATGGGAAAGACAGAGCAGCACACAGTTCCTTTCCTCAAAGTTTTCCATACTCAGCAGAAACACAAAGGTAGAGAGTATTGGTAACATGTTTTTTCATCAAGAAATGAAATAAAAATAATTTTGTGCATTATTTCTACTATTGTGCAATGAACAAAGTACATATGAATGTATACGGTACATATGTGAATTTTGTATTTTGGTTATTTCATATAAACATTAAATACATTTAAAATTGATATTTCATAATATAAAAATGAATGGATAATTTTAATGATAATGTAAAATTTTATGTTGTGATATAAAGTAATATTAAGTGATGAACAAAGATTGGGCACAGTGACTTGTGCCTGAACTTCCAGAGACTTGGGAGACTAAGGTAGGAGGATCACAAGTGGTAGACCAGCCTCAATTTGTGATACCCTGTCTCAAAAACAATAATAATAATTATTAAAATTAACGGGGACAATAGCTTAGTGGTAGAATACTCCAGGGAATTCAATCCCCAGTATGAAACAAAAAAAAAGAATTATGACAAGTCACGTGGAAGATAGCATTTTGTACTTACTTTAATATCACTTTGTCCTCAAATTTTAAACAAGAGGTTCCTTTTGGGACCAATGACACGTTAACTAACTCAGGCTGACTCCTTACTCCCTGGTGAGTGAGCAAGATCAAGGCTCAAAGGCGGTTTCAAAAGTTAATGAAGATAAATCGGACCACCGTCAGGGATTGGTTAACAACAGTTCCTTGAACGTGATCAGCTTGCCATATAGTCCTATGGGACTCTCACTTGTGTGAACCCCACAGCCTTGCTGACCTTTAAGCTGATTGGTTCCCGCCTAGCCCCCACCCTACATAAAAACTGTGTGACTTCCTCAATAAACAAGTTCCTGCTGTGACTGGTCTCCCTGACACATCTGATTGTCTTCCGCCCAGAGGACTGGGGGGCCGTCAGTTGGCCCTACCTTTCCCAGTCTGACCTTGTTGGGGAGTGCTCCCTTCCCTTGTCGCTGGTCGAGAAGAGCAAGAGGACTTAAGACCCCGACAGTTCCAAATTTTCATTTTACACTGGGATCTGTAAATTTTGTGGTTCAGCCTGGTTTCAGGGTTGTAAACTAGTAGGGACTGACTGAAGTTTGTGACATGAAAGTTTGAATTGGTGAGGATGTTTACATGTATATCTTGAGGTATGTCTTGATGAGAAAGATGTTCATAAGAACAGCTAGGAAAATCAAATTGTTAGGCTTGATAAGTGGGCTAATTTCATTAGTTCTTAGTTCTGTTTGCCTGCCATATGTATTTACCAATGCAAGTAGCTAAGCTCTTATTTATTGGTTTCATTATTGACTAACTTAGAGATAAAACAAAACAAAACAAAACAAAAGACTACATTACTTTCAACTCCTCTTGATAATTTAGAGGAAAATGCTTATTCGCAAGGTTCTGTGCTGAGCATTCATAGAGTAATGTACCTCAGGTTAATGTCTGCTTGTATTCAACTGCAGTGATTTACACATAAACTCTATTATCATTTTTTCTCCAAAGCCAGATCATGTTCAATTGTTAGGTGTATGTGAACTTTGAGGGACATTTTTTCAGCGTAGCATCAGAGGAATCAACTATAATATGCTGGAAAGTGCAGGAAAAGTATAGCAAGCAAATATGGGATACTTTCTTGTAGGGAACATTCCTCAAACTTATCTGACAGCAGTCACTGACACCATGGTCTAAGTAAGCCAAACAGTCTGGACAGAGAAACTGGAGCTGCCAGCGCTGCCTTGCCTCATGCTGTGTGCTGGAGTTTACCATCCCCCCAGTCCTTTGTCTCAGACCTGTTGCTGGGCAGAATCGCTTAGGCATGCTTGGTTTGTTTGCACTACCTCATATAGTTCACCTATAGGCTGACTCTGTTATATTTTAACAAGTGTGTTAACCTGATTGGATAATGTGCCTATATATGTCCTGTGCAACCCTAAATAAAATTAGATCCGTGCCTTCAGAGCTCTATCTCTGACGCCTGAGTGAGCGTGCTAGGTAAGATAGGCAAGGTAGGTGTCCTTTGTCCTCACCCTCAGCGAACCCCATCTCCAAACATCTACACTTTCTGGGACTAATGGTGAAAGAAAACAGAAGCTATACATTGAGGAGCAAGAACCTACGCAGCAGAGTGACCATTGAAAGAGCATTTCTAAGTCTTTCAGGTTCATCCTTGACTTTCCTATGATAAAGAGAAAAGAGAAAAGGGTCCATTGAAATTTAGTCTTTTAAGTACTATTATTTAACTTATTAATAGATGCTCAAGGACTTGCTTTTTTTTTTTTTTTCTAATACTATTGGGCCACAGGTAGAAAACATTGGCTCAATTTTTATACATACTCTCTTTGTTTTTACTGGATTCAGAAATCTTCCAAAGACTTTAAGAATATATTTGAGCTGTTAATAGTGCTTTACATTAGTTAGAGAAAAAACACTGAAAAAATGTGTCTGCTGAAAAGAGCATGATATGAATTATTTTATATATTTGAGGTTAATGAAGTTATATTAATCACATATTTCTATTTTATAGAAGGTTAGTCCTATTAATAATTAAGCATTTTTTGGAGTTAAACTTGAGCAGCAAGAATTAGTCTGACAGAGAATCAGAGAGAGGCAGACAACTATGTTATGCAAATTAGTCAATATGTGAAGACATTAAACAGTATTTATATAAAATTATGCATTAGAGCTGAATTAATTCAAAGGAGTACTTCAAGGTAAATGAGCACATGTGATCTTCCCTTTGATCAATTCTGGATAAGACTGTCCTAAAAGTTCATGTTTTACTGAAAAACTGGTAATTTTTCCTCATGTTAGTTATATAATACCAGTGATAGTAGGAGGAACAGAAGAGAAATATTGTGGCAAAATAGTCTCTTCATAAATAATAAGTAGATACTATTAGATTATCCTTTATCCTTTTGGTGTGTCTTTTTCCAAAATTAAGCATACATTCAATGGAATGAATACACATATATATTCCATAATGTGGATATACAATAGGCTATTTGACTAATATCTTTTACGGTCATTACTGTTATCAATATTTTTTGCCAGTCAAAATAGTACCAAATTAATAACACTATGCTGATTTATTTTTTCTATATTATTGGAATATTACCTTCATGGTAAATTTTTTGGGGGGTGGGTACTGGGGATTGAACTCAGGGGCATTCAGCCACTGAGCCACAAACCTAATCCTTTTTTGTAATTTATTTAGAGACAGAGTCTCACTGAGTTGCTTAGCACCTTGCTGTTGCTGAGGCTGGCTTTGAACTAGAGAGCCTCCTGCCTTAACCTCCCTAGCCACTGGGATTACAGGTGTGCGCCACTGTGCCCAGCACCTTCATGGTAAATTTTTATGTGGTAAGGTCAAAAGTGTCTATGTAGAATTGACACCAAATGTTTTGTAATATTTTGCAGTTTTGCTACTATTCAGATTAAAAAACAAACATTAAAATTGGATGCACAAGTAATTCACATAATGGAATTAAAGGAGTAAAGATTAGAACAATTATCCTTGAAATTTAACAAAATAATAGAAAATTTTAATAATTTCAAGAATAAAAAAGATAAAATAAAGGAAGCTAAGACAAATATGAAAAAACACAATAAAAAGTAACTTAATGGTAAATAATAATTAAAAATAAAAACTTAGTAGGTTAAACTACAGATTAAAAAGATTCAAAAAAGTTATAAGTAAACTAACTGGAAGATGATGTTGAAAAATTATGCCAAAGTAACACAGAGAGGTAAAGCAAAGAAATGTAAAACAGACTTGAAAAGACATGGAGAATGAAATAACGAGATTGAACATGCACCTACACTGATTTTAAGATGGAAAGAGTAGGTAAAAATGAAAAATCTGATATTAAAGATAATGGCTAACAAAATTCAAAAACTGGTGGAAAGAATGAATTACAGGTAGATAAATAATAATAGCTCTATATCTTGATATTGTTTGGTCAAAATACTGAATACTGAAGATGGGAAAGACTCTCGACTGTGGCCAGGGCAAAGTTTCTCAAAAAAGGCATAATTAACAGTCAGAATAAAAAAAGTAGGACACAGGAATAAGGTCTTTTAAATACAAGGAAAATAACTAAGTTGTTAATCTTAAATTCAGCTAAAATAAGGTGTAAATTATACATTTATATGAAACATAAACTTAAGAGTTTACTACCTAGTTATTTTACTAAGGGCTTGTTGTTGTTGTTGGTTATACTTCATATTACAAAAACAGAACCTAGAAAGTAGGACTGAAATTTGAGGGATAGTAGGGAAAATTTGGTAAACATCTATCTGCAACTAAGGAAACATTGACTTTATATAACCAAAATCAGTTGTTTTTGAGGTATCAAGAAACAAAATTTCTTTTTTTTATTTTTTATTTTTTAATTTTTTGTTTAACTTTTGATTTTTTACAGACTGCATATTTCATTTCTATGGTTGTACACAATGTAGATTCATACCATTCATGTAATCATACATGTAAATAGGGTAATGATGTCTGTCCTATTTCACCATTTTTCATACCCCCCTCCCTCTCATTTTCTTCAACATACTCTAAAGTTGCCCCATTATTCTCTCATTCCCCACCCCCCACCCCCATTATATATCATTCTCCACTTATCAGGGAATACATTCGGCCTTTGGTTTTTTGGGATTGGCTTATTTCACTTAGCACGATATTCTCCAATTCCATCCATTTAATTGCAAATGCCATAATATTATTCTTCTTTATGGCTGAATAGTATTCCATTGTATATATATACCACAGTTTCTTTATCCATTCATCTGTTGAAGGGCATCTGGGTTGGTTCCACAATCTAGCTATTGTGAACAGAGCTGCTATAAACATTGATGTGGCTGTGTTACTGCAGTTTGCTGACTTTAGGTCCTTTGGGTATAAACCATGGAGTGGGATAACTGGGTCAAAAGGTGGGTCCATTCCAAGTTTTCTGAGGATTCTCCATACTGCTTTCCAGAGTGGCTGCACCAATTTGCAACTCCAGCAGCAATGTGAAAGTGTGCCTTTTTCCCTACATCCACACCAACATCTATTATTGTTTGTGTTCTTGATAAAAGCCATTCTAATTGGAGTAAGATAAAATCTTAAGAGTTGTTTTAATTTGCATTTCTCTAATTACTAGAGATATTGAACTCTTTTTCATATATTTATTAATTGCCTGTGTGTCTTCTTCTGTAAAGTTGTCTGTCCAGTTCCTTGGTCCATTTATTGATTGGGTTCTTTGTATTTTTGTTGTAAAGTTTTGTAAGTTCTTTATAAATTTTGGAGATAAGTGCTCTATCTGAAGTGTGTGTGGAAAAGATTTTCTCCCACTCTGTAATACTCTATCAAGGAAAAGAGATCAGAATGAGGTTTAAAGTTCTGATGTTCTTATCATGTTCATGAAAAATGGAAAGATTAAGTTTGAACATTTTTGCATCAAGTACACAGTTAAAATGCTGTATAATAAAATGGTAGAAACAGAAATTTTGAATCAATTAAAAGCAAAGAAAATGAAAATTATAATAATTGGGCTAATACAATTGAAGACAGGAAAGATGGGGGACAGGCAAAGGCAAAGGAAGATAAATAGAAAATATAAAGATGTTGGTCACTGATTTAAAATAAATTAATGACATATTTTATGGAAACATTATTAAGCATATGTTCATACTGCAAAATGTGTGGTCATTGTAAATGGTAACATCTTAAAGATTTTTTAAAAGCCTTATTTATTTTTACTAACATGCACTAATTACAAATTAACAGGTTTCACTGTGACATTTCCATGCATGCATTTATCATGTGCTGATCATGTCCACCTTCCCTTCTGCCCCCTCTTCTCTTTCCCGCCCTCCATGCCCTTCCCACTTCTTGATAGTCCCTTTTGTACTTTCAGGGCATCTTTTACTTACTTATTTTGGTTACACAGATGAGAGTAAATGTGCAATACTTTTCTTTTGGTGTCTGGCTTATTTCACTTAACATGTTTTATATTATCATTTAAGATGCCATCTAACATAAAAAAACACAATCTCAAAGTGAACTGAGAAAAACAGGGTGGACTATGTATTTTGAATGTTAATTTAGGCATATACAGGTGGTATAAAAGGAAGTGTGAAGATAGATGAAACAAAACATAACTATTTTCAAGATTTCTGGAGAGGAATGTTGAAAGATGTTATTTCCTTTTGGGGTGACAAATTGCCTAAATTTGATGGGTAGTGAAGACAGAAGTAATTGTAATGTGACCCCCGCAGCTCTTGGTGATTTTTTTCTCTTTAAACAGTCTCTCGAGGATACATGTTTCCCTGGGAACAGATGTGATTACACTTCCACTTTTTTGAAGCTTGACCCTCCTGCAGTTATGCTTATTACATTGATTCAGTCCATAGTGTTTTCTGACGTGAATGATGCAATTGCTTACTTAGAGATTCAAATAGATAATGTGAAACAGAACAGACACACGTTGTATTTATTTGAAACAACCGTCATAGATATTAACCCTGTTCTTTCTTATATTCTACTTCCATAAACCAAAAACAGATCTCAAAAATCTGAGTGCAAAGAAAACTTGATGTACATTACTGAGAAGTCAGAACATTTGGAATTCACTATCAGAGAAGGTGCTATGAAGTCTTTTATATTAAACAGCAAAAATAATACAGAAGAGTAGAGGAATAACTTCATATAAAGGATGGTGCTCAAAATAGAAACAAATTAACTCTCTGTTCATACTCATTTCTGTTTATTTTGAATGAAGCAGACATATGAAGATTCCTGCTCATTTCTTAAAGTCTCCTGTTTCATTTCTTTATCTTGCAGCATTCATATATTTAAATGTAAAGGGCTCATTTCACTAAATAAAGAAAAATATCAAATAATGTGTATTTCTTATTAAATATGCCCATCTATCTTCTAAACGAATACATTTTAAAAATGAAACCATGAGTCATTCTTTAGTAAGCTACCTCTTTAGTGAAGTAACTAAAGAAGCACAGCAGAAATAAAGTTAACTAATCAGCCATTTCGATACTCTGAGAAATGTATGTCCTTGGCATTAGTGAACTTTAGAAACTTGGTGATGTGGAGATGAAAGTATTTTATGATCAAATGACCTGTTTGTGATTAGTTCATGAATTATAATGTTTTGATTGGGTATAGATATTGGAAAGTTTAACTTTCCAAGTTTGTTTTTTAAACTTTTAACATTTAGAATGTATGTTGACTTTGGATGCTCAAAAAACACAGAGCTGAGAGGCTAACATCAGGGCAGAAAGAACGACTGGCACAATTAATTTGTGTCTTCATTTACCGTGAAGATATATATATGCCAGAACAAAGAGACCACATGCGAACTACATTTGAAGATCACCTTGAAAGGGTATGGCCACTCCCTGTTAGACTGAAGAACTTACATATTTTAATTAGTTACTAAATTATACACTTTTCTAAAGGACTTAATGCAGAACTGTAGGCCAGAGTATCAGGACTAGAATGATGCCAAGAGTAGAAAATATGTCCAATATAGCATGTGATATTATTTAGCAGAAGTCAAGAAAGATTAAGACTTTAAACTGAGACTAAGATGTAATTAAAAAAACTTATTACATTTTTTTGTAGATATACATGATCGTAGGATGTATTTTGACTGTTACATATACATGCAGTGCAACCCATTCCAATTTTGATCCCATTCTTGTAGTTGAATGTGATGTGGAGTTAAACTGGTTGTGTATTCATATATGAGCATAGGAAAGTTATGTCTGATTCATTCTGTCTTTCCTATTCTCATACCCTCTCCCTTCCCTTCATTCTCCTTTGTCTAATCCAATGAACTTCTATACTTCACCGGCCTACTCTCCCTTGTTATGGGTTAGCATCCATGTATCAGAGAGAACATTCAGCCTTTGGATTTTTGGGGACTGGCTTATTTCACTTAGCATGATACTCTCCAGCTCCATTCATTTATGGGTAAGTGCCATAATTTCATTCTTCTTGATGACTGAGTAATATTCTGTTGTGTATATATATATACCACATTTTCTTTATCCATTCATCCATTAAAGTACACCTAGTTTAGTTTTATAGGTTGGCTATTATGGAGTGAGCTATTATAAACCTTGATGTGGATGTGCCACTATAGTATGCTGACTAAGTTCTTTGGGTATAAGCTGAGGAGTAGGATAACTGGATCAGTTGGTGGTTCCATTCTAAGTTTCCTGAGGGATCTCCACAATGCTTACCAGAGTGGTTGCATCAATTTGTAGTCCCACTAGCAATGTATGAGTGAACATTTTTCCCCTCATCCTTGGGAACATTTATTCTTGTATTCTTGATAATTGCTTTTCTGACTGGAGTGATATGGAATCTCAGTGTAGTTTTAATTTGCATTTCTCTAATTTCTAGAGATGTTTGAACACATTTTCATATATTTTTGACCATTCATATTTCTTCTTCTGTGAAGTGCAAGTTCAGTTCCTTAGCCCATTTATTGATTGGGTTATTTGGTTTTTTGGTATTAAGTTTTCTGAGTTCTTTGTATATCTTGGAGATTTATGCTCTGAGTTACAGGTGGTGAAGATTTTCTCCCATTCTGTAGGCTTTCTGTTCATGTTCTTGATTGTTTGCTTTGCTGTGAAGAATCTTTTTCGTTTCATGCTATCCTATTTATTGATTCTGGATTTTACTTCTTGTGCTTTAGGAATCTTATTGAGGAAGTCCATTCCTGAGCTGACATGATGGAGAATTGGACCTACTTTTACTTCTAGTAGGCTCAGGGTCTCTTGTTTAATGCCTAGATCCTTGATACACTTTGAGTTAAGTTTTGTGCAGGGTAAGATATAGGGGTTCAATGTCAATCGACTACATACATATTTCCAGTTTTCCAGCACCATTTCTTGAAAAGGCTATCTTTTCCCCTATGTACGCTTATGGCACAGTTGTCTAGAATGAGATAACAGTATTTATGAGGGTATGTCTCTGTTTCTTCTATTCTGTTCCATTGGTCTTCACTTCTATTTTTGTGCTAATACCATGTCATACTGTAGTTCTGTAGTATAATTTAAGGTCTGGTATTTTGATGCCTCCTGCTTTACTTTTCTTGCCAAGGATTGTTTTGGCTATTCTGGACTTGTTATTTTTCCAAATGAATTTCATGACTACTTTTTTCTATTTCTGTGAAGAAAGTCATTGGAATTTTAATGGGAATTGCAATAAATCTGTATAGTGCCTTTGGTATTAGAGCCATTTTGGCTATATTTAGTCTGCCTATCCCAGAACATGGGAGATTTTTCCATTTTCTAAGGTTTTCTTTATTTTTGTTCTTTAGTGTTCTGTAGTTTTCATTGCAGAGGTCTTTTGCCTCTTTTGTTAGATTGATACCCAATTATTATTATTTTTTTTGTGCTATTATGAATGGGATAGTTTTCCTGATTTCTCTTTCAGCTGATTCTTCATTGGTGTATACGAATGTGATTGATTGATGGGTGTTAATTTTATATTCTGCTACTTTGCTGAATTCATTTTTGAGTTCAAGAAACTTTTTGGTGGAGTTTTTTTGGGGCTCTTCTAAATATAAATCATTTCATCAGTAAATAGTGATAGTTTGAGCTCTTCAAATCCTATATCTGACTTGAAAATGTACCTGATTAGTTGTATATGGATATAATTACTATTTTTGTTTTTCCTTCCTCTTGAACTTACAGTAATAAGAGGACAAAGTAGGCATAATGAAACATGGAACTGTGATATTGGAGTTCCTAAGACTATGCTTTATCTGAGAGAAAAAAATTTGTTCCCCTCAATTATAAACTTTTGTGAAAACTGTCACTACAAGGTGAATGTGAAATCAATGAAAAAAATGGTGAATTTTCCCTCTGTAAGTCTCCCTTTTCTACTTTGAGATCATCTGTTTATCTGTTTGTTTGTTTTTTTAGTTTCCACAAATGTGAGAGAACACTTGCAATACTTGTCTTTCTCTGGCTGACTTATTTTACTTAACATGATGACCTCTACGCCATCCATCTTTTTGAAAATTAAAATGACACAATTTTCTTATTCATTATGGCTGGCACTTCACTGTGTGTGTGTGTATATATATATGCACACATACACATACATATGTTACATATATTTAAAATATGTTGTATATCATATTTTCTTTTCTTTTTTAAGAATATTTTATATGATTTCATTTGACAAATCTATATGTTTATATATGTAAGATACTATAAATTTTTCTTTATCTATTCATCTGTTGACAGGTGCCTAGGCTGATTACATCGCTTTGATATTTTGAATAGTGTCACAATAAAATAGATAAATAAATAGGTTCTCAATAGTATATTGACTTCAATACCTAGGAGTAGTGTACCTGGGTCACATAGTCATTCTTTTAGATTTTTGAGGCATCTCTTACTGTTTTTCATATTTTTCATAGTGGTTGTACTAATTTACATTCCCACCAACAGCATATAAGGGTTCCTTTCCCCCTCATCTTCACCAGCATTTTTTTTTTTTTTTTTTTTTTTTTTTGTATAATAGCCATCCTAATGGTGGTGAGATAGAATGTCACAAACCCAATCCAGGGCTTCATGCATGCCAGGCAAGTGCTGTACCACTGAACCATATCCCCCAGCCTGAATGTCACTAAGTTTTTATTTGTATTTCCCTGATAGCTAAAGTTGTTGTGCATTTTTCATGTATTTATTGGTCGTTTATAATTTATACTTTTTTGAGAAGTTTTTAGATCATTTACCCACTTATTAATTGGATTATTTTTTATTTTATAGCTAATTTTTTTGAGTTCTTTGTTTATTCTGGTTATTAATCTTTTTAGATGAATTGCTAGCAAAGATTTTCTATAGGCTGACTGTTCACTCTTGGTGGTCTCTTTGGTGCTTTGCTCAGATACTTTTATTCTGCTACACACTTGACATTTCTAGCAACATGTTGTTTAATAATTCATTTAAACTCTAAAGAAGGATTTATGATACAGTTAATTCAACATTTTTTCTTAATAAACTCTTCATTTAACAATATGCATTTTTGTTTAGAATAGTTTTTCTATTTATAAAAATGTAAAATATACAGAGTTCCCCACACACTTACTTTTCTCTACTTTTAGCATCTTACATCAGTATATTATGTTTGTTGGCACTAATTAACCCCTGTTGATACATTGATATTAAATAATCCTCAATATTTTATTCATATTTCCTTAGTTTTTTACCCAATGTCTTTTTCTGTTCCAAGATCACATCCAGGGTACCATGTACAGCTATAGTCATCATGTGTTAGCGCCTCTAGATTCTGATGACTTGTTTCATTTTCCTTGTTTCCAGAAATCTCAACAGTTTTGAGAAGTACTGGTCAGATATTTTGGAGCTGTCCCTCAGTTGGAAGCTATGCATCAATGGGAATTAATTTAATTTTTTCCTTCTTATGAGTTGAATGGGATTGAGAGCTTGGGGAAAAAGACTACAAGGGTTAAAAGAATGCATACTATTGGTGTGACTTACTACTGTTGATTTTGACCTTGATTACCTGCCTGAGGTAGTATTTTTCAGGATTCTCCACTGTCAATTTACTCTCTTTCCCCATTCCTCCCTACTGAACCCTTTGGAAGAAAGTCACTCTTCTCAGTTCACATTAGGGAATGAGAGTTATTCTCTTCCTTCTTCATGTCATAGTATCTGTATAAATTATTTGGAATTCTTCTAAATGAAAAATTTGCCAGTTATCTCTCATTTGCATATTTATTCAATCCTTTATTTATGTCAGTGGATACTCATGGCTATTCATTTTATACTTCAGATTATATCCAATAGTATATGATTTTGTTGCTCAAATTGTCCCTAATTGGCTCCCAGTTCTATTTGACATACCCCATCAGTGCGTGTGCCTGTGTGCATGCAGGTGTGTGCTCACACATTTACTTTCTTTACTTTTTCTGCACTGCAAGGTGCTCCAGATTAATCTTCTAGATTCTCTGTCATAACCCAGAACCATCAAATAGCTAACCCATGCATTCTGTTCAGGTTTTTTACCTGCAGGAATAGAATGAAGTATGCTTCCTGCATGTTACCTAGACCCAGATTTTCATGGCTATTTTTGAAGATCATAAATGATCTTTTTTTGGTACCAGGGATTGAACTGAGGGGCACCTTATCACTAAGCCACATCCCCAGCTCTTTTTATTTTTATTTTGAGATAGGATCTCACTAAGTTGCTCAAGGCTTCACTAAGTTGCCTTGAACTTGCAATACTCCTGCCTCAGCCTTCCCAGTTGCTGGGATTAAAGGCATGTGTCACTATGTTTGGCAAGCTTCTAGGTGACTCTAATTGCAGTTACCAACAAGACTCACTAATCGATGGGAAAATTCTAGGCTTCAAACCACAGTGTGCCATATTTGAAACTGTACTCACCTACTTACCTTTCTAGAAAAGTCTGTTTTCAAGTGATTAAAAAGTAAATGATAATATATACCATCTAGGAAGATCATGAAAATTTGGAGCTTGTACCTAAATTGCCTTATATAACAAGTTCTCCAATAAATTAAACACATTATTAAACACTTTAGTTTGTTTTTTTAAATTACCCTTCTTTATTTATTCCTACTTATACCATAATTTTTCTTTTTCTTTTCTTTCTTTCCCTTTCCATTTCTCTTTTTCCTTCAGATTGCTCCTTTGAATTTGCTCCTATGATCACATATCCAAATGTCTATTTGAAATTTCCACATGTCTTTCTAAAATTTACTTAAAAACTGAACATTACCAAAATAAAATTCATGATTTTTTTTCAGTTTTTTTTTAAATTAGTGCATTTTAGTTAGACATAATAATGGAGTTCATTCTGACATATTCATTAATGCATATAACATAGCTTTCTCCATTTCTACCCTCAATACTAACCCCTTCCTTACTTTCTTTCTCCCCTTGGTCTATTTCTTCTACTCTATTTGTATTCCTTTTATTTATTTAGTTACTTTTTATTGGTGCATTTTAGTTACATACAAAATTGGAGTGCATTGTGATCAGTTCATATGTGGACAAGGTGTAATTTGGTCAGCTTTATTCCTCAGTTTTCCCCATTGCCTCACCTTCTCCCTCTCACTTGTCTCCTGTTTGAGCTCTGCTGCTCTCCATTCTATTTTTGCAAGATCCCAAGTTTTTACTCATTTTTTTCATATATTTGTTGGCTGTTTGTATTTCTTCTTTTGAGAAATGTCTCTGCTCTTTCACCATTTATTGATTGGGCTATTAGATTTTGGTGTTAATCATTTTGAGTTCTTTATATATTCTGATTACTAATCACCTGTCAGAAGACTAGATGGCAAAGATTCTCTACTGTTCTCTAAACTTTCTCTTCAAATTCTTCACTGCTTCCTTTGTTGTGCAGAAACTTTTTAATTTAATGCTATTCCACTTATTTATTATTGGTTTTATTTCTTGAGCATTAGAAGTCATTCAGGAAGTCAGTGCCTGTGTCAATATTTTGGAATATTGCCCCTATGTTTTTGTCTAACAATTTCACTATTCTGGTCTAATTCCAAGGTCTTTGATCCACTTTAAGTTGATTTTTGTGCAAGGAGAGTTGGGAGAGAGTTAGTTTCATTCTTCTATATATAGATAGCCAGTTTTCTCAGAAATTTTTGTAAAGGAGACTTTTTTCCAACATGTTTTATGCTCTTGGCATCTTTATCAGTGATCAGATTACTGTATTTTTGTGAATTTGTCTTTGTGTCTTCTATTCTATTACTTTGGTCTTCATATCTGCTTTTATGGCAATACCATGCTGCTTTGTGACTTTATCTCTGTAGTACAATTTGAGATCAGGTATTGTGATGCCTCTAGCCTTGCTCTTGTTGCTCAGGATTACTTTGGCTCTTCTTTTGTTCTTCCACATAATTTTAGACTGTTTTTTTTTTTTTTTTTAATCTGGTTCTGTGAAGAAAGTCATCATTATTTTGAAGGGAAATGCATTGAATCTTCGATTGCTTGGTAAGATGGCAATTTTGATGATGTTAATTCTTATCCATAAACATGATAGATCTTTCTATCTTCTAAGGTCCTCTCAGTTTCTTTGGTGTTTTATAATTTTTATAGAAATCTTTTATCTCCTTAGTTAGATTTATTCGCAAAAAATTTAATTTGTTGAGACAATAGTGAATGGAATAGTTTTCTCAATTTCTTTCTTAGCAGATTCATTATTAGAGTATAGAAGAGCTATTTATTTTTATGTCTTGATCTTGTATCCCATAAACTTTGCTGAATTTATCAGTTTTAGAAGTCATCTGAAGGAGTTTTTTTTTTTTTTTTTTGCAAAAATTCTTAATAAAATATTAGCAAAATGCACCCAAAAGCACGTTAAGATGTTTATACACCATGGTCAAGTTGGTATTATTCCAAAAACAAAAGGTAGGTTCAAAATATGTCAATCAATAAATGTGATTCATCACATAAATAGAACCAAGGACAAGAATAACATGATCATCTCAATAGATGCAGAAAAAGTCTTTGACAGAAGCTGGCACCTATCTATGTTAAACGCAATGAAGAAACTCTACCTGAAAACCAAGAAGGCTATATATCACGAACCCTTAACCCTTAACCAACATCATACTTAGCATAGAAAAACTAAAAACATCTCCTCTAAAATCAGGAACAAGACAAAGATGCCTACTCTCACCACTTCTCTTCAACATAGTTCTTGAAACTCCAGCGAGAAGAATCAGGCAGGAGAAGGAGATTAAAGGGATACAAATAGGAAATTAAATCAAATAATCTCTGTTTGTTGATGACGTGATCCTATACTTAGGAAACCCAAAGAGCTCCTGACATTTTCCTCATAAAACCAGCCTTCTTGCCTTCTCTGTGTCAACGAATGGCAGCACTATTGTTCCAGTTATGAAAGTCAGAAATCTAATGCTAATTTTTAATAGCATCTTCTCTCTCACCTCTGCTTTATCTGATGTGAAATCATAATAATGCTCTATACATTTTACCTCTTAAATATTTCCTGATCTCCTCTATTTCCATTCCAACCCAAGGTGCTTGCTTCTCTCCACTGAACTACTATAATAGCTTCCCAACTATTCTCCTAATTCTGCTTTTTATTGGGCCATCCACATTACATTTAGGGTGTTATTTTCAATATGGACCTCTAATCACAGTTTTATTCTGCTTAAAATATTCAATAAACATTGATCACTATGAAAAAAGACTATAATTCTTAGTGTGACCAACTAGTTTGTAAGGCTTAATTCACATTTATCTTCATACCTTCATCTAAAGTCACACCTGCCTTGCCCCTTGTGTATTTTATTTTCAGTTCTGGAATATACCATCCTCCTTTTTCCCATCACAGGGCCTTCATATATTATAATATATTATATATAATTAAACACACACACACACACACACACACACACACACACACACACAGGTTTTTTCTGCCTGAAACACTCCATTTCACATCATTATCCAAGCACACTCATGCTGGATCTCAGCTAAACTCTAGGGTCTTTGGGAAATAGTACCTGAATCCTATGAATTAGGAAAGTCCTCCATTGTATTTTCATTGCACCATGAACTTCTCTTCCACAGCATTTTCAGAACCTCTTTATGGTCTAAAATATTGCTATTCAGAGTTGTCTGCAGAACAGCATCAGCAGCATCAACTAGGAACTGAAAGTGCACAATTTCTGGTCTCACCTTACACTTCCTGAATTAGAATTTCCATTTTTTTTTTTTTAATGAAAGTCCCAGGTATTTGTGTGTACATGAGTGTATGAGAAATAGTGGTGCAGAACACATCACTATTTAAAATATTCAATTGTTGGACTTGTTGAAATAAGATTTTTCTGACTTTTGTGATACTGTTTTCTGTAATTTACTATGGTAAATCACAAATAGCTCTCACCTTAAGTTATACCAAGAAAATAAAAGTTGAGTAAATATTGTATTCTGTATTACTCTACATTGTGTATGTTTAAACATCAATTCTAATATACCCACTAGATTATGGATTTATCACAGGGTTCTAAGAACAGATTTGAAAATATATATTATGTGAATTGTCACTCAAACATTTAAAACAACTAAGTGATTGGCTCTGTTGAGAGAGAGGATGACCCTTAATAATCTTGGGGGAACTGGGCTACCTGGAAAATAAGAGGTTACGTAGCAGAAGATGCAACTTTTCCAGGTGTTATACTTGAAGTATCAAAAATAGAATTAAAGATATTTTTGATAGGAGATTTGATAATTTCAATGATGGTTTAAAACAAAACAAAACTTGGTTGTTTGACTTTATTTGTGAACAAGGTTTCTTATGTGGTGATAAAACACAGACTTGCTTCATTATAGTCTTGTTCAATAGAATTAAATTAGCCTCTTGTTTTTATTTTAAGATTAACTGCCTTGAAAATAAAATTCTTATCCTGGATATTTGAGATAAAAATGATTAAATGATAGAATAAAGCCTTAAGTTGCACAATTTGAATTCCCTTAATGCTTTATTCCTCTTTTACCTCTGCTGTTTAAGAACTGACACCATTTAGTTCATGTATGGCCTGAGAACAATAAGCAAATCACGATGAAAAATGAGTAATATCACTTTAAAAATTATCAGGGGTTTTCAAGTTTTTATTTTAATGATGTGCACTTTTAGTCTTTTTTATTTTATCTAAACCAAAATTAATTTGGCATTTGGATTAGTCTGACATTTCTGCAGTTTGGATATTTAATTTGGACATAAACCTTTATTATTTTTCTGTGAGCACATCTCATATGGCAATTTTAAGATTGGCATGTCTGCTACAGTTGATCAGCTTTCCATAAATATCACCTGAAAGTGAGTCAGCTCTTTCTTGCTGTCTCCTCAGATAGGCGAGTCTGGGGAACTGAGGGTCCTTCCACTGTTGATCACTGTTCTACTCTAAATGGGTCAGAGTTAGTATCCCTGTGCTCATTTGTGCTGTTGGCCAAATAAAAACTTTAAAATTAAAGAGATGGGTAAGAAGGCTTTGAAAAGGGAGAGGCTCCAGGGTGTTCCAAACTGTAGGAAGCTATTGGAGTGTTGCTATCCTTAAGTAAACACAGACAGGTCAAGGCAGCAGACTGAGACTCTACACAGGGACTCTGTAGTTAATTCTCCTTTTCAGTCTTTCCTAATGATGATCTCAATGCTTTGTTAGAACTATGACATTAAAAGCCAAAGTACTTTTTACTTTGTTATGGTAGGTATAATGGTTTGTTAGTGTGTTAGTGTAACTAAACAGTTATTTAAAAAGCATTATTCTAAGTGTTGATTGTGAAGGTATTTTGTAGGTGTGGTTAATATGTACAGTTGATTTTCAATCAAGGGGGTTATCCTCAACAATTATACATGGGCTTTGTGTAATCAATTAAACTCCTCAAGAGCAAAAATGGAGATTTCCTAGGGAAAAAGAAATTTTGCCTCAAGACTGCAACATTAACACCTGCCTGAGTTTATAGCCTGCTAGGCTACTTGATGAATTTCAAATTTGCCAATCCCTACATTTGCTTGAGACATTCCTCTGGAGAACCCTAATGCAATAGGCATGTCTTATTTTGTACTTTCTAGCTTTTCATTATTCATATATACATATATTCATCCAACAAATCCTTAACTAAGTATTAAAATTGTTCTTACTTTTTTGTGGTAATAAGACAATGAATAACTCAAGATCTCTTCTCTCAATCTCTTCTCTTCAATGTGATAAAGGTAGGTGGGGACAAGCATCTATACATACGCAAATATCATAAGGTGTATTAGTCCACCATAAGTGCTTGGTAAACTAAGTATTTTAAGATTCCAGAGAGGAAATAAAAGTGTTTCCTATTTGGGTGCTCTTAAGAATGCAGCCCTTGAACTGGGTCTTAGAGATGAACTTAAAAAGTAGAAGAGATGGAGAGGAAAAAAGAACTTATAGAAGGAAAAAACAGGAGCACGTGATACTTGACAAAACTTTTGCTTCATGAGGGAAAGTATAGGAATGAGGGTTAAAAAGGAAGAAAATGCATCTGAAAAAAGTTGAATGGATTCAGTGATTGATAAAACTTTCATGTCATGCTGTGAAGTACATTTTTCTGTAGTCACTGGGAACTATTTTGGTCACATGGTAACATTTGTGCTTAAAATGATAAATGTATTGTCTCAGATCAGCATGAAGAAAGAGACATATTTATGATTTACAGAAAAGTACATGATAATTTGCAAAGAATGCCATTTAAGACAATTTGTATAACACATTTGAATTCTATGAGGAATATAAAGATAAAAGTCATCAGCTTGTGGTTTTTGAAACAAAATATTTTACAAATATGTCACAATGAAAACCACTATTCTTTGTAATTAAAGTGCACTAATGAAAAATGAACAATATTGGAAGATGAGTTATTTTCATCTAAGCATTTAAGTGTATTCTGAAATATTTGATAAAAGTAATATACACATAAGCTACATCAGAAATCTCTGCCATTAAATAGAAAGGTATTATTGGATCTTAGGTCAATAAGGATCAGTGATGAAACTGAAGGAGGACCCTGGAATGAACCTGGACCTTCTCTGAGGAAAAGTCTGTTATTGTTAACCATTTTTATAGAGTGTTTCTTGGCTACTTCTTTGATGATGTACAATGTAATCAGGTTGTATGGACAAAAAACAGTGTTTAAGCAATTTAGAATGAACTAAAAATACTTCTTTGCACTATAGTTTACTTATACCTAAAATTAGGAGAATAAAGACATTTTAACAGTCCCTAGAGGATGTCTATACATTTCATAAGGGAATGATTTTAATAGTCATTAGACTGGGAATATTTGAGAGCTGATAAAATTGATCATTAATATATATCCCTAAAGCATTAGTGACTATCTTTTAACATTAGGCAGATATTTATGAATGCAATCAATTTATAATATTACAAATAGCTGGTGAGACATTGCTTTGTGTCTTTATTTTTTAATCGCCTTTTATCTGTTATCATTAACTCAAATTCCATTTATATATTGTCACAGGTTCAAAATCAACCTGCACAATAAATGAAAAGTAAAATATGGCACATATTTTATTTTCGTAGTTAACTAGTGTTTTCACATCAACAAATCAAGTAGTTCTCTTGGCTTCAATATATGAAAGTATACTTTTTAAAAGATTGTCTTTTTGGACAATACGATGTGCTCAGACTGGTTCAGAAGGAGTGTATGAGGAGTCTTGGAAGCCTACCATCTGTGTGGGGCTTGTCAATCACACTATCAGTGAGAATCTCCAAAACAGAAATGAATTCTTCTTTCCCGACTGTTCACTCTGTTTCTAGTGCCTAGAAAAACATGCAATTCTCTAATTTTTTCCCTTAAAATAATGATTTAGGTAATGTGAGATATACTTTATGTACAGAGATCAAAATTAACCGTTTTCTGGGCATTGCTGTTTGGATGCTTCAGAAAAAGTTCAAACAATTGGAAGTCATTTCAGGTTCAAGTTTAGCTAATTTTAAAAGTAGCTAACCAAAGATATCTTAAAGTCTACTGTGAAAACCATGGACTTTGGAGTTGGGCATGACTAAGTCAGAATACTTGAGGAAGTTCTTTTAGCCCTGGGCAAGTTCTTTATGCCTCTAGCCTCAATTTGCTTATCTTAAACTGATCAAAACAACTAGCAGAGAATGAAGTGGTAGCAGAGAGTTTTATATGGTACACATTTGGTTTATGGTAGCTATTCCCATGAAGTATGAAAATTAGAGTAATGCTAAAGTCCAAAGCCAAAAGAAATATGGCAGAGTTAAAGGTAAAAACTAGGTAATCAAGCAAAAATGGTGAAAAATCTTAGTTTTGAATATTTATATATGAAATTGATGATCTTGATATTTTCATTCCTTAGCTAATTTTCCAATTTATTTTGTGCTTCATTGATTGAACAGGACGGTAAACTTTGTTTATTATCTCTCAACCCTATTTTTAATGCAAGATTTTATAAACATAACTAAATAATATCAATTATATTAAATCCCTGAAAATGATGACAAACAAATTCTTAGGTAACAAACTAACATGAAATCTCTTCCTGAGTCTCCTCTCTTTACATATATTTCTTTAAACATAAATTCTTTTCACTAGATTAACAAATTTTATTTTTCTCAAAATTAAATTTAGGTGTATGTCCCTTTTGTAAAGTTACCTAAAGTCAATGTAAAGTAAATACAAACAGTAAAATGAAAATTGTCAGAGTTTTTAAAACTTCCAAGTTCTGAAATAAAACAACAAAGAAGCTACCATTATTTTCTGATTCC
This sequence comes from Sciurus carolinensis, assembly GCF_902686445.1. NCBI lineage: Eukaryota > Metazoa > Chordata > Mammalia > Rodentia > Sciuridae > Sciurus > Sciurus carolinensis. The sequence continues at coordinate 147,559,708 of NC_062214.1, forward strand.
AATACATATGTAATACAGGGCTATTGCTGACATTGTCTTGTTGCTCAGTGAAGACAGTAGAAAAATAGTCTCATGAAATCACATACTAATAGTTACTTTATTATTACAGTAATAGCATTTATATGATTCTTTAAATTTAAAAACCATTTAAAATGTTTTTCATGTTTAATTCAATGATATCATTAGGAGTATAATCATACTTTTGATGAGGAAATTGAGGCACAGATACATTTAGTAACTTGTCTAACATCATATAATTATTAAATGACAAGACACAACCGAAGAATTTTAATTCCATGTCCATCTAATTCCCACTTTACTAAACCCTTTTATCCTATAAATCTTTAAAGTAGATACTAGTCTTATTATTGCCATCAGGAGAAATACTTTAAAACACTTGTGTGACTACTGTAAGAATTAAGGGCAATGGTGTTTTGGCATGCAGGGAAGATATTGAGTTAGATTTCAGTATAGAAGTCTGCAAATGATATTTTCTGATGAATGTAACAGGACATTTATAGATACAGAAAATGAAGGTTCACTTATTAGGAATAATTTTGGAGCAGAAGGAGACATTTTGGAAAACAGTCATAGTACATTTTTTTAAAATCCAGATTTCTGAAATCTTCTTCTAATATGACAGAGCAAGCTTGCATTGGACATATTCTCCCAGAGTTATCAAGAATAACTCTGAACAAAAAAAAAACCTAAATCAAACCAAATAAAAGCAAATACTAAACTGAACTGAAAAAGAAATTATCTGAGAGTGAACAAAACCACACAGATTATTGATGGAAACCAGTACTTGGAATTGGGGAACAGAAAATAGTGAAATTTTAATTTTCATAGCCTTTTAGACTATAGGAAGGCTGTAGCTGACCCTGTGGAGTTCCTTTATGACTCTAAAATAAGAATTAAAAAATAGATGTTGGAGTAACCACTGCTGCTGTGAAGTAAGGCAATGGGGAGCAGGTTGGGGTCTACCAACAGCCTCTGGAAAGGAGAGAGGTAGAGGCAGACACTGTGTGTAAGGAATCCCACAGAAACCACGCCGGATACAGGAAATCACATAAGGGAGTTTATTAAGCAGACAGAGTGTCTCCCTGCAGGGTAAGAGAGAAAATGAGAAGAAAAGAGAAAGGGTGTGCTAGAGAAAAGCAAGGAGGAGAAAGAAAGTGAGTCAGGGGGAGAGAAAAGATGGTGGGGTAGCTACTATGAAGCAGTTGAATTCTGCTGGGCTAACAGGGGACCAATAATGGAGAAGGATACTTGCAAGCTGACTGATGAACCAATAGCTAGCTAGGATGTTCACAGACTGACAGTAGTTGGGAGGTGGGGAAATGGCTGCAACGGAAAGGGTGGGGAGAGTAGCTTTGTACATTACACTGTGCACATAAACTGTGCTCAGTTTCTGGTTGACCCCTGAACCACATATGAACAAAAACTTCTAAGCAGTCTAACTAGAAATTAAAGAATTGAACTGAAAATTTTAGCTGCTCCCAAAGAGGCATACTTTATAATTTGTGTTCAACCAAGTTACTTGCTTTCTGAAAAAAAAAATAATAAATAAATGAAAATTTTTCTCAGGGAAGTCCAACAGAATCCGGATCTTCTATGATACAACATTCACGATGTCACAAATATAATTAAAAATTATCTGCATTAACATAATCAGGAAAATATATTTTAAAAAAATCAAATGGAAATTCTGATGTAACCAAATTGTTGGCAATTTTCAGAAAAAAGAATTTATAGCAACTGGACATAGTGGCACATGCCTCTAATTCCCGTGGCTCAGGAGGCTGAGGCAGGAGAATTATAGTTCAAAGCCAGCCTCAGCAATTTAAGGAGGACCTCAGCAACCTAACGAAACTCTTCCTCAAAATGAAAAAAAAAAAAAAAAAAAAAAAAAAAAAAAACAATAAAATGAGCTGAGGCTGTGGCTAAGTAGTAAAGTGCCCTGGGTTTAATCCCTGGTACCCCCTCCAAAGAAAAACTGTTTAAAGCAGCTCTACATCAATACACAATGATATAAAGGGAAACATAATAAATAAACAAATAGAAAATATCAATAGAGTAGTGCAAACAATGAAGATTTCACTGAATAGCCTCAATAGAAGAATGGAAAAATAAAGGAAATGTCAGTGAACTAGAAGACAGGTCAATAGAAATTACCCCATATGAAGAACAAAAGGAAAAAAAAAGATTAAAAAAAAAAAAACTCAATGAATTTTACCATATTTTTTACTGAACACTGGAAGATGGATGAGAAATAAAATGGAACAGGAAAAAAAATCTTTAAAAAGTCATATCTTAAAAATTCAGAGAAAGACATGCATTACATGCAACAAAGCAATGATTTAAATTAATGAATGCTTCTCACCAGAAATAATGGAGACAAAAATACTATGGAACCAGTGTCTTAAAGGATTAGTTGGAAAAACTTGAACACAATAATACAAAAATAACCTGTTCAAAGAAAGTTCTCTGACGTGCAAAATTATCCTTCAGATATGAAAGTGAAATGAAGACATTTTTAAATTAAACAAAAGCGAGAAGAAAAGCAAAACACTAAGAGGACTTTTTGCCAAAATCTCACATTACAAAATTGTAAAAGGAAATTATTCAATCTGAAGAAAAATGATACCAGTAAAAACCCAGGCATTCTGGAAAGAATAAATATCTCCAGAAATAAATACACAGAAATAGATAAATATAAAAGACAACCTCCTTTAATTTCTTTAAAACACATACGATGTTTTAAAGAAAAATATTAAAACATTATCTTGCAAGGATTTATGCAATCTGTAAAACCAGTACATATTGAAATGATAATATGTGGTATAAAGCAAGAATCAGCAGATTGGGGCCTATTTTGTAGATTATTTTTTTAGACTGCATGCCATACCTATTCCTTCCTAAACTACCTGTGACTGAATGCTTTTATGCAGCAATGACAGAAATTATTTGATTTGAAAAAAGGATAAATGATTCTATATAACTGCAATATTTCTATATTTTAGAAGTGGTGTAATGTTAAATCTAAATAGACTAAGAAAAATAGCAGGCACATTATTATCAGAGGAACAAACATTTAAAAAGTTTGAGACAGTTAAAAATGATAATACAATTATCTAAAAGATAATTATTAATCTAAAAGAATTCAAAAGAGGTAGATAGAGGAACATGAAAGGACAGAAAGAAATAATAAAAGAGTGGGTAAGAACCTTTCTGTAATGGTAATGGATGAAAAATTCTTAAAAAAATGAAAAAGATTATCAGAACAGAATAAAAGAATCCCAACTTTATGACATCTACAAAATGCACATTTCATGTATAAAGAAACTGATAGGTTGAAAGTAAATGAAAAAAAAAACAATATGCATCCAATTCTCATAATTCATAGACTTCACATTTGCAAATTTACCTATTTGCAAAAATATATTTGTAATCTTAAAATCAATATTTACAGGGATTTCACAGTTACTCACAGATATGAACAAATCAGTGAAAAATTTCACCTATCTAAGCATGCAGATATCTAACTGAAGAAAAGCAAAATAGAATTCTGCCCTCTGTTTTATCTCTAATTCTGTGAACAAGTGTTCTTTTGTGGTCTTT